>NW_025743820.1:4110-4537 GCF_021292245.1 Micropterus dolomieu
TAAAATACAGGAGGGTTAAAAGTAACACACAGGAGGGTCAAAAATAACACACAGGATGGTTGACAATAACACCCAGGAGTGTTGAAAGTAAGGAGGATTAAAACTTACACACAGGAGGGTTGAAAGTAAGGAGGATTAAAACTTACACACAGGAGGGTTAAAAGTAACACACAGGAGGGTCAAAAATAACACACAGAATGGTTGAAAGTAACACATAATCTTACAGTTAATATCTTCCGATAAACCATGACTAAAGCTGGCTACATAAAATAGCACTATTAACAAGATTCAGGAGAGGACAGCTAAGGAGTTACAATGTAAACAAATGCAGTAATTTCATCAACTTACCAGGCAGCGTACTTCAGAAACACTGAAATGAACAGGGCTCAGTGCTGGAACTATTCAGTGTTTGGAACTATCTGCTGCC
>NW_025743821.1:0-243 GCF_021292245.1 Micropterus dolomieu
CTACTACTGACCGCCGTCAGCCCGGGCAGAGGTAAAATACTACTGATACTACCACTGACACCACCACTACTACTACTACTACTACTACTACTACTGACTGCCGTCAGCCCGGGCAGAGGTAAAGTACTACTGATACTACCACTGACACTACTACTACTACTACTACTACTACTACTACTGACCGCCGTCAGCCCGGGCAGAGGTAAAATACTACTGATACTACCACTGACACTACTACTACTA
>NW_025743822.1:0-484 GCF_021292245.1 Micropterus dolomieu
CTACTACTGACCGCCGTCAGCCCGGGCAGAGGTAAAATACTACTGATACTACCACTGACACCACCACTACTACTACTACTACTACTACTACTACTGACTGCCGTCAGCCCGGGCAGAGGTAAAGTACTACTGATACTACCACTGACACTACTACTACTACTACTACTACTACTACTGACCGCCGTCAGTCCGGGCAGAGGTAAAATACTACTGATACTACCACTGACACCACCACTACTACTACTACTAAGACTACTACTGACCGCCGTCAGCCCGGGCAGAGGTAAAATACTACTGATACTACCACTGACACCACCACCGCTACTACTACTAAGACTACTACTGACCGCCGTCAGCCCGGGCAGAGGTAAAATACTACTGATACTACCACTGACACCACCACTACTACTACTACTACTACTACTACTACTGACTGCCGTCAGCCCGGGCAGAGGTAAAGTACTACTGATACTACCACTGACAC
>NW_025743823.1:0-2298 GCF_021292245.1 Micropterus dolomieu
ATTTAATTCAAGTTTTGATTTTCTCAGATCATTCAGCATGTGTTCCTGTGGGGAGGCAGCAAGGGTAGTTTCTAATGTTTTTATTTTTTGTTCTAGCTGTAATTCACAAGATCTCTCTTTCTTTTTTTTGTATGATGAATAGGAGATTATTTTACCTCTCATTACTGCTTTTGCTGCCTCCCAAAGAAGACATGGCGAGGTTCCTGGCAGGTCATTAGTTTCCATATATATTGCCCACTCCTTTTTGAAGTAATTTATAAAATCTAGGTCTTTAAGCAATGATGCGTTAAATCTCCAACTTCTAGTTGGCTGTGTGACCCTTTTTTTAGTAAGAGTGATAGAAACCGGTGCATGATCACTGATAGTGATAGGGTGAATCTGAGTGTTGGAAATGTCTGTCATAATTGAGCTGCTAACCAAAAAATAGTCAAGGCGAGAAAATGAGTGGTGGACTGGTGAAAAGAAGGTATATTCTCTAAGAGTGGGGTGGTGAGAACGCCAAACATCACAAAGACCAAAATCGCTCATGTATTGTTTAAGGTCAATTGTTAGGTTAAGGTTAATTGTTGTCTGTTGATTTCCAAATACGGTGACCACCTGCCGTACTGAGCCTGTCAACTGCTGGATTACATACCATGTTGAAGTCCCCTCCTAATATAAGAGCTGTGTCTGAGTGAGCAGAGAGTGAGTTGAAGAAAGCATGAAAAAAGGAGGGGTCGTCAACATTTGGGCCATAGATGTTAGCAATGCATAAAGGAGTATTTTGAATCGAAATGTTAACAATAATGAATTGACCCTCTGGATCAATAGTAGTGTTATTATGATTGAAGTGTGTTTTTCTATTTATCATAATGGTGACACCCCTTTGTTTTGAGTTATAACAGGCTGAGTACGAGTGAGGAAACTGTGGTGAGGTTAGTTTATCTGCTGTCTTGGGTAAATGAGTCTCCTGTAGTAGGACAATGTCTGCTTGCAGATTATTTAGATGGTTAAAAATTTTTAATCTCTTTTCCCTTGAACCAACTCCGCCTACATTCCAAGAGGTGATTATAAGTGAGGTCATCATTCAACTAAGGGATGTGGTGATGGCTAGTGTGTGCAGTGTGCGTGTTGTATCATTGTGTGTGTTGTATGCGCCTGTATGTGTGTGTCTATGTGTTCATGTTGTATGCGCCTGCGTGTGTGTGCTAGCGGTGTGCGCGACTGTTTGTGAATTAAACAGTATGAAAATTGCGCAGCTGATCGATGTGTAAACGGCGGAGGAAGAGCAACATTAACAAAAGAAAGAAACAGTGAAACAAAAACAGGGGAAAATACACAAAACATTATCGGACAGACTAGTCAGATAACCACAGTATAGGCTGTTGAGACGTGCACTGTATTTTATAACTATTAACTTGCCATATGTCACGGAGTAATTAACTGATAGGGGAAAAAATGATCGCATAGTGATACAGTTCACCTGTTGCTGGACTTGGTTCTTAGTAGAGCCAAGGAGTGGTGTCTCGGTCGCGGTACAGCTGGCCATCGACGTAAAGTTTATCCACAGCGATGACAGCCCGTGATCCTTCTCCAATAAGCTTCTTTCTTATCGGGAACAGGACTCGGCGTCGGTCCAGGATCTCCCGGGGAAACTGGTCGTTAACGCTGAAGTTGGTCCCTCTCAGCTCCCTGCCGCGGCCTTTAACCAGTTCCTTCTGCTTGAAGTGTTCAAACTTCGCGACGATGGGCCTGGGCCTCTGGTTCTCCTGTCGCCGTCCTCCCAGGCGGTGCACCCGGTGGAAGCTGATGTTCTTTACGGTCTCGGCCGGGAGCTTCAGTTGATTTTGGATGAAGCTTTTAACGGTCTCCTCTGGGGTTTCATCCGCCTGCTCCGGGATACCCGAAATGACCAGATTATCCCGCATACTACGAGCCTGGAGATCGATGATCGCTTCTCTAATGTTTTTATTGTCTGCCGAGAGCCGCGTCATTCCCTCCGTGAGGGATTTAACCGAACCTTTGAGGACCTTGTTTTCTGCCGCGAGCTCAACCACCTGTTTCTGGCTGAACTCCAGGGATTCCCGCAGAGCCTGAAACTCTTTGTGAAGTACTTCCACAAGAGATAATCGGGCATCAAAGCTGGACAATTTCTTGTCTATTGAATCCAGAATCTCTGTAAAATCTGCACCTTGCGAGGAGACTGCTCCAGGTGATGCTCCAGGTGAGTCTTCAGTGCGGTTTCTTTTTGATTTCCCCATGACCACTCGATGAAAACACTGGTCAATATAAACTTCAAGGTCCTCCAAACACTCGTCC
>NW_025743823.1:2318-3007 GCF_021292245.1 Micropterus dolomieu
TGATGTTCTTCACTGTCTCGGCCGGGAGCTTCAGTTGATTTTGGATGAAGCTTTTAACGGTCTCCTCCGGGGTTTCATCCGCCTGCTCCGGGATACCCGAAATGACCAGATTATCCCGCATACTACGAGCCTGGAGATCGATGATCGCTTCTCTAATGTTTTTATTGTCTGCCGAGAGCCGCGTCATTCCCTCCGTGAGGGATTTAACCGAACCTTTGAGGACCTTGTTTTCTGCCGCGAGCTCAACCACCTGTTTCTGGCTGAACTCCAGGGATTCCCGCAGAGCCTGAAACTCTTTGTGAAGTACTTCTGTGGTGTATAACATATGTGCATTTGACCATTACAGTTTAACATAATGCTCTGCAGCTGGGGATGGGGACAGTGAACCCTTAAGGGGAAGTAATGATTGATGGGTGTGCAAAGAGTGAACCCTTCTATGGAATTTGACCTCTGACCCAGTGGTAGGGGGAGTAGAGATTAGTGTGTATGAAGGGACTGTGCCCTTATATGGTTTTTAGCAGAGACCTAAACATGTCCTATATAAGCTGTGTTCGATGTACAGAGAGACAGAGTGGTTATCGGGCTGGGTCACTCTCCAAGCTGCTGCAGAGCTTGTAATTGATGCTGAATTCTTTGATGTAATAAACTTTTATAATCAAGAACAGTGTCAAGCGGATTTCTTCTCAACA
>NW_025743823.1:3027-3913 GCF_021292245.1 Micropterus dolomieu
AGGTGATGCTCCAGGTGAGTCTTCAGTGCGGTTTCTTTTTGATTTCCCCATGACCACTCGATGAAAACACTGGTCAATATAAACTTCAAGGTCCTCCAAACACTCGTCCTCGAGGTCCTCCAGTGCGATTTGACTGCTCTTATTTGTTAATTCGCTTAAAATTGGCGGATTGTTTGTTTAATGAATTGTTTGTTTAGCTGCGCGCTGCCATGTTTGAATTGCACCAAGTCTCACGAGATTACACAAACGCTCACCGTGTCATCTCCCTCCTCACCGTGTCACCGTGTCAAAGTCAAAAATTTTTAACGACCAGGAAGTTTTAGAGCACTTCATGCTTCCTGCTGCTGACCAACTTTATGGAGATGCAGATTTCATTTTCCAACAGGACTTGGCACCTGCACACCGTGCCAAAGCTACCAGTACCTGGTTTAAGGACCACGGTATCCCTGTTCTTAATTGGCCAGCAAACTCGCCTGACCTTAACCCTAGAGAAAATCTATGGGGTATTGTGAAGAGGAAGATGCGATACGCCAGACCCAACAATGCAGAAGAGCTGAAGGCCACTATCAGAGCAACCTGGGCTCTCATAACACCTGAGCAGTGCCACAGACTGATGGACTCCATGCCACGCCGCATTGCTGCAGTAATTCAGGCAAAAGGAGCCCCGACTAAGTATTGAGTGCTGAACATGTTCATACTTTTCAGTTGGCCAACATTTCTAAAAATCCTCTTTTTGTATTGGTCTTAAGTAATATTCTAATGTCAGTTTTAATCATCACAATTAAATGAAATAAACATTTGAAATCTATCAGTCTGTGTGTAATGAATGAATATAATATCCAAGTTTCAGTTTTTGAATGGAATTACTGAAATAAATCAACTTTTT
>NW_025743824.1:0-2167 GCF_021292245.1 Micropterus dolomieu
AATAGGGATAACCGCACCCTGGAGAGGATTGTGAAACAAAAGCCATTCAAAAATGTGGGGGAGATTCACAAAGAGTGGACTGCAGCTGGAGTCAGTGCTTCAAGAACCACCACGCACAGACGTATGCAAGACATGGGTTTCAGCTGTCGCATTCCTTGTGTCAAGCCACTCTTGAACAAGACACAGCGTCAGAAGCGTCTCGCCTGGGCTAAAGACAAAAAGGACTGGACTGCTGCTGAGTGGTCCAAAGTTATGTTCTCTGATGAAAGTACATTTTGCATTTCCTTTGGAAATCAAGGTCCCAGAGTCTGGAGGAAGAGAGGAGAGGCACAGAATCCACGTTGCGTCCAGTGTAAAGTTTCCACAGTCAGTGATGGTTTGGGGTGCCATGTCATCTGCTGGTGTTGGTCCACTGTGTTTTCTGAGGTCCAAGGTCAACGCAGCGTCTAACAGGAAGTTTTAGAGCACTTCATGCTTCCTGCTGCTGACCAACTTTATGGAGATGCAGATTTCATTTTCCAACAGGACTTGGCACCTGCACACAGTGCCAAAGCTACCAGTACCTGGTTTAAGGACCGTGGTATCCCTGTTCTTAACTGGCCAGCAAACTGGCCTGACCTTAACCCTATAGAAAATCTATGGGGTATTGTGAAGAGGAAGATGCGATACGCCAGACCCAACAATGCAGAAGAGCTGAAGGCCACTATCAGAGCAACCTGGGCTCTCATAACACCTGAGCAGTGCCACAGACTGATCGACTCCATGCCACGCCGCATTGCTGCAGTAATTCAGGCAAAAGGAGCCCCAACTAAGTATTGAGTGCTGGACATGCTCATACTTTTCAGTTGGCCAACATTTCTAAAAATCCTCTTTTTGTATTGGTCTTAAGTAATATTCTAATGTCAGTTTTAATCATCACAATTAAATGAAATAAACATTTGAAATCTATCAGTCTGTGTGTAATGAATGAATATAATATCCAAGTTTCAGTTTTTGAATGGAATTACTGAAATAAATCAACTTTTTGATGATATTCTAATTATATGACCAGCACCTGTAGATTAAGTGTACTTCTCTGTTTATTCTCTTTTCTAAATAATTTTAACTCTATTATTTGCTCAACCCCTCAGCCTGTTTTTATTTTCCATTCAACTCTTTTAACCCTGATTGTACACTGCACTTATATTATTTTTTAATGTGTATTATGTCAATTTCCCTATGTTGCTTTTAAGCTTTTTTTATATTTCCCTGTTGTTTTTATGTTTTATGTAAAGCACTTTGAATGACCTTGTTGTTGAAATGTGCTATACAAATAAACCTGCCTTGCCTTCTACATTTTCCTTTGCAAGTGTTTTTGATGCTGTATTGCTATCCCACTGTGCTTGCTCACTCATACACACGTGCAACTGTTGAGCCTGGGCAGTTAGATACAGAAAGGAGCACACACACCCAGAACTATAGAGTTTTAACACTGTGATCCTAACTTTACACTTTAAAATAACACTTTAAATGATGACAATGGAGACCACCATTGCTCTACTAATTAATGATAACAATTTAGGCTATAATGCTCTAAAACAATTCACAACACTCCCTCCTCTGAGGCTGTAAAGCCTCACACTTTATACACCAACACTGTGACCACTGAAAGTGGGCGACCTATTGTATTTGGCATCTGAAACCTATTTCTCAGACTTGCAGACCTTCAAGAAAATACCCAAATTATTGTTTACACGTTATAATGACAAGGATTTCCATTACTCCTCTCTCCTCCTCATTACCCTTTAAATGAGCTTATTAAACTATTAAACTACCTATACGTGCTATATTATAGTGAGATGTACCTTGTAAATGGTTTACACTCATGAAACAAATAATTTTATGCAGTGAGCTGTTCTTTCGTTATATACTTTAGCAAGCTAACAATTATAACAACAGCTAATGTGTTGAAAGGCACACATCATATATCAAAACAATCACAGGGTGCATAGTGAACTTTTTGTGTAACAATACAGTAACCAGACATAACAGTGTTTCAACAATCATTCATGTGACACTTCAGAATGGTGCAAAATGTCCGATAAACATGTATGATGTCCATATTGAAAGTTGCCTGTTGTACTGTGGAACTTACTTTGGCACTCAGGTTTCTTGGGGAACAGACTGG
>NW_025743825.1:0-237 GCF_021292245.1 Micropterus dolomieu
CACCGGCTGGTTTCTGGTATGTTGGATCGTAGGACTGAAGGCAGCTGCTGGTTCACTGGCTGGTTTCTGGTATGTTGGATCGTAGGACTGAAGGCAGCTGCTGGTTCACTGGCTGGTTTCTGGTATGTTGGATCGTAGTCTGAAGGCAGCTGCTGGTTCACCGGCTGGTTCCTGGTATGTTGGATCGTAGGACTGAAGGCAGCTGCTGGTTCACCGGCTGGTTTCTGGTATGTTGGG
>NW_025743826.1:0-434 GCF_021292245.1 Micropterus dolomieu
CAGACAGACAGACAGGAAGTCAGACAGTCAGACAGACAGACAGACAGGAAGTCAGACAGACAGACAGACAGACAGGAAGTCAGACAGTCAGACAGACAGACAGACAGACAGACAGACAGGAAGTCAGACAGACAGACAGACAGACAGACAGGAAGTCAGACAGTCAGACAGACAGACAGACAGGAAGTCAGACAGTCAGACAGACAGACAGTCAGACAGAACAAACAGACAGACAGACAGACAGGAAGTCAGTCAGACAGACAGACAGACAGACAGGAAGTCAGTCAGACAGACAGACAGACAGACAGGAAGTCAGTCAGACAGACAGACAGACAGACAGGAAGTCAGTCAGACAGACAGACAGAACAAACAGACAGACAGGAAGTCAGTCAGTCAGACAGACAGACAAACAAAACAAACAGACAGACAGGAAG
>NW_025743827.1:0-209 GCF_021292245.1 Micropterus dolomieu
AGACAGGAAGTCAGACAGACAGACAGACAGACAGACAGGAAGTCAGACAGTCAGACAGACAGACAGACAGGAAGTCAGACAGTCAGACAGACAGACAGTCAGACAGAACAAACAGACAGACAGACAGACAGGAAGTCAGTCAGACAGACAGACAGACAGACAGGAAGTCAGTCAGACAGACAGACAGACAGACAGGAAGTCAGTCAGAC
>NW_025743828.1:0-2254 GCF_021292245.1 Micropterus dolomieu
CCCCTCCGCCGTGGCAACAGGTGATGTTATCCCGCCGTTTACACATTCAGGACGCACCTGCCACCATCGAGTCCACGCCGTACTGCCTGCCCTGAGGGTCTGCAGTCAGGCGGTGCCCCGACTCACTCACCGTGGATCTTCGGCGGCTCCCCCCTGCCGTTCTGGGGCTTCAGGGGTCCACCAGAAGATCACACGAGACACCGACCACCAGCCCCCAGGGGCTGGTTCCGTTGGCAGACTTTGCAGAGGCTTGGCGGAGCCTGACGAACATTTCTCCGTGGGTCCTGCGCACTGCGCATCGGGTTCTTCCATTCGGCCTGGCACTTCCCCTCGCGCATTCACCAAGTGTATGGATGCAGCACTGGCCCCGCTGAGGCTCCGGGGCATCCGGATTTCAACTTCATCGACGACTGGCTCATCCTAGCCCAGTCTCGAGAGTTGGCGTTCGGCATCGAGATGTCGTTCAGGCTCATCTGCGGCGTTTAGGGCTGAGGCTCAACGCAAAGAAGAGCGTGCTGGCGCCCACCCAACGGACTACGTTCCTAGGGGTTGTATGGGATTCGACAACGATGCGGGCACAATTGTCTCCGGCACGTGTCGACACCATATTGGCTGCCGTGAAAGGGGTGAAGTTAGGCCACGCCATCACTATGAAACACTTTCAACGAGTGTTGGGTCTCCTGGCGGCTGCGTCCAGCGTAATACCATCTGGACTGCTGCACATGAGACCCCTGCAGTGGTGGCTAAGGAACAAGGGTTTTCCCCGAGGGGAAATCCTCTCCGTCTGATTTGGGTTACGTGCAAGTGTCTTCGTTCCCCATCAGCTTGGAAAGAAACTTGGTTCCTGTCCCAGGGGCCCGTGCTGGGAGGGTCTTGTCGCCGGCTGGTTATTTCAACAGACGCCTCCCTCACGGGCTGGGGCGCGGTCATGGAAGGGCGCTTTGCAAGGGGATCCTGGCAGGTGCATCAATCCGAGTGGCATATCAACTGTCTCGAGATGTTGGCGGTGTTCCAGGCTCTAAGGAGTTTCCTGCCCGCCACCACGTCCTGGTTCGTTCGGTGGTGGCCTATCTGAATCACCAGGGCGGTCTGCGCTTGCGCCCTCTGTACAGACTGGCGCGTTAGATCCTCCTGTGGTCCCAGCAGAGGTTACGATCGCTCAGGGCGATGTATCTCCCAGGGACGCAGAATCAGGGAGCAGACCTGCTGTCGAGGCAGGGGCTGAGGCCCGGGGAATGGAGACTTCACCCCAAAGTGGTGGAGCACTTGTGCGGAGAGTTTGGTCCCATAGACGTGGATCTTATTGCTTCTCAAGAGACTACGCACTGCCCGCTATGGTTTTCTCTCGTTCCTCCAGCCCCGTTGGGTCTGGACGCCATGGTACATTCGTGGCCGAGGCTACGTCTGTACGCTCTTCCCCCGGTCGCTCTGCTCCCGCTCTGAGGAGAGACCTGCTGTCCCAGGCGCAGGGCCGGGTTCTTCACCCTTGCCCCGCCGTATGGCGACTGTGGGTCTGGCCCCTGAGGGGGCACAGTACCTAGAGGCGGGTCTAACAGCCGGAGCAGTCAGCTCCAGGGCCCCGTCCACACGGAGGATGTACGGCCTGAAGTGGAGTGTTTTCTCCACTTGGGGTAGGGAGTGGTCGGTGGACCCTGTTACCTGCCCAGTGGTTCAGGTACTTGAGTTCCTCCAGGACCGGTTCTCTGCTGGTCTTTCCCCTTCCACCCTCACGTCCACCCTACGTACGTTTCCTCCGTGGTGCCTGGAGGATGAGACCTGCGACTCGGTCCAAGGTTCCCACTTGGGATCTGATGGTGGTTCTTGGGGCGTTGGTTGAGGCCCCCTTCGAACCCCTGGAGTCAGCTGAGGCTAAGCACTTGACCCTCAAGATGGCCTTTCTCCTTGCTATCACCTCTCTGAGGAGGGTGGGGGAGCTCCAAGCGCTTTCGGTTTCCCCGCAAAGCCTGGAGTTTGCCCCGGGGAATATTAGGGCTATCCTGCACCCTCTTTCAGGATACATCCCTAAAGTGCCTTCTTGTGCGGCAGGGTCCACAGTGCTGCAGGCATTTCATCCTCCACCTCATGTGACGGCGGAGGACGGGAGACTTCATCTGCTCTGCCCTGTCAGAGCACTGAGTATTTACACTCTGAGGTCCTCCCGTTGGAGGAAGGCTGACCAGCTGCTAGTGTGTTTTGGGTCTCCCAGGGCCGGGCTCCCTGCATCCAAACATACTATTAGCAACTGGATTGTTCA
>NW_025743829.1:0-2281 GCF_021292245.1 Micropterus dolomieu
AGGACACTTAGTTTATTTCACATACTTTATTTTAGTTGACTATACAGAAGCATCTTTTGGAACACACACCATTAGTTAGTTTTGGATTTTCATTTTGTTATAATTCTTGTTTCTGAGCTTACCAGTGTTGGATGCCACACCCAGGAGAGATCCAGGAAGTCTGCTGGCTTAAAGGGTTGGTGCTCGGAGCAGGAGCAGCTTTATAGGAGAGGTGGCCTGATTGGACACTACCACTGCTTGCTATGTCTGGGGGGTGGCTTTATTCTCTCCTTAAATATTTTGGGGTTTAGATTTATATTATATTTGAGTATTTTTGAGTTAAGGTTAAGTAAATGTACATTTCTTTTGGAATAAGTTTTTACATAAGTTTTGTTGTGTTTGCAGTTATGATGTAGTGTTGTTGTTGTTAGTCTTCCCTGTGTGTCAAAACTGGTCTGATCAGCCAATATATAAGTCCCCTTTGTTTGTTGTATAGGAGGTCAGTTGTATTTTTGAGTCTCTTATGTTCAGAGCTTTAGTTTGTTTGTTTATTTGACCTCTTTTAAGGGCCCAAAACTTTATCTTTTGTTGTAATGATTTTTTTGGTAAATAAAACCCTTTTGCTTTAAATTTCCCTCTTGACTCCTCATGCCTAACTGCCTGGTCCCTCACACATGGTGGCAGCGGTGGGATTAGCCAGTTGAGGAGTACAAGATTTTTTTTTCTTCTCCATTTTTGGGAAACATGCGAGGAGGGAGAGTGACAAGAGGTGGCCGGACAGAGAATAAGAAGACTGAGTCAACCCATATAGAGAGAGGACACCAGGTGGAAGGTGAAGCACTAAATGGAGCATCAAGTGCTGAGGATGAAGATGGCAAAGAACCAACGCTGAGTGACTTGGCTGGGATTATGCGGTCATTTATGGGTCAACAGGAGACCCGGGAAGCAAAATTGAGAGAGGAAGCCAACCGCCAGGAGTACCAGTTCAAAGCACTACAGCATCAGTTTCGCCTTTTGCAGCAGGAGGTAGAGGTTCGCACATCTCCAGTACCAGAGCCTGCTTCCACAGTGCCAGATCCCTCTGAAAACTATGATTTGAATGTGAATCACCCAGAGGACGAAGCCTCACCCTCTGTACAGTCAATCCACCCCACCATGTCTTCAGCAGGTCAGTCTCGATCTATTCATGAGCCTAGACTGGAAAAATTTACAGAAAATGATGATGTTGAACACTTTTTAATTACTTTTGAGAGAATTGCAGTAGCATGTCGGTGGCCAAAAGTGGACTGGGTTTTTCGTCTCCTCCCACTACTGACTGGTAAGGCCAGAGGAGCCTATGTGCATATGGATGTAGATGATGCTCATGAATATGATAAAGTAAAAACGGCAATTCTGAAAAAATATGATATTAACCCTGAGACCTACAGGCAGAGGTTCAGATCCCTCCATGTGGAACTTGAAGAAAGCCCCAAGGAGCTGTATGTGAGGCTTAAAGAGCTGTATGTAAAATGGATCCAACCGCAAGGTAAAACACTTCATGAAATTAGTGAAATCCTTATCATGGAACAATACTTGAGAATGCTGTCCCCTGAGCTTCAGGTTTGGGTAAAGGAGCATGGGCCAAAATCTGCTGCTGAAGCTGCCACACTGGCTGATGTGTTTGTTGCTGCTCGGAAAAAAGGCCAGCCATGGAGTAGTATGGGTGGGAAGGCCGGTAAGGACAGCCACAGGCCCATACCCCCTCCGTACCAACAGAGGCCAGCGCCAGGAGTGGGTAAGCCTCCCTTGAGGGAGAACAAATATGCACCACCTAGAGCTCCTAATAGATTGCCCATTTGTTACTTGTGTGGACAGGAAGGTCATGTTAAACCAATGTGCAAAGATGTAATGTGGTCACTAGAGCACAAGCTCAACAGGTGGAGGTAGATTCCATAGCCCTCAGTGCCTTGCCCTTCTATAAAGAAGAGTTTGAGACCTGTCCCGGGAAAGCTCATAAGACTCGTAGTCAGAGGAGGCAAGACAAATTTCAGGGCACGGCTATACAACCACCAGCTGAGGCCACTCCAGACCTGCCCTTGGGTTTTCAAATACCTACAGATATAATACAAATGCAGGAAAATTATCCAACTTTGTCTACACTTTTGCAGAGGGCACAAGGAAGGAAGCAGGAGACTAATACTAAGAGTGAGCAAAATGAGTATGTTCTACAGAACGGTGTTCTTTACCATCAGAATGGCCAGGTGAAGCAGCTAGTGGTCCCACAGGTGGCCCGAGAAATAGTACTTACCTTGGGTCACTCCAT
>NW_025743829.1:2301-3546 GCF_021292245.1 Micropterus dolomieu
CATTTTTGGGAAACATGCGAGGAGGGAGAGTGACAAGAGGTGGCCGGACAGAGAATAAGAAGACTGAGTCAACCCATATAGAGAGAGGACACCAGGTGGAAGGTGAGGATGCAATGGAAGGTGAAGCACTAAATGGAGCATCAAGTGCTGAGGATGAAGACGGCAAAGAACCAACGCTGAGTGACTTGGCTGGGATTATGCGGTCATTTATGGGTCAACAGGAGACCCGGGAAGCAAAATTGAGAGAGGAAGCCCACCGCCAGGAGTACCAGTTCAAAGCACTACAGCATCAGTTTTGCCTTTTGCAGCAGGAGGTAGAGGTTCGCACATCTCCAGTACCAGAGCCTGCTTCCACAGTGCCAGATCCCTCTGAAAACTATGATTTGAATGTGAATCACCCAGAGGCCGAAGCCTCACCCACTATACAGTCGATCCACCCCACCAGGTCTTCAGCAGGTCAGTCTCGATCTATTCATGAGCCTAGACTGGAAAAATTAACAGAAAATGATGATGTTGAACATTTTTTAATTACTTTTGAGAGAATTGCAGTAGCATGTCGGTGGCCAAAAGTGGACTGGGTTTTTCGTCTCCTCCCACTACTGACTGGTAAGGCCAGAGGAGCCTATGTGCATATGGATATAGATGATGCTCATGAATATGATAAAGTAAAAATGGCAATTCTGAAAAAATATGATATTAACCCTGAGACCTACAGGCAGAGGTTCAGATCCCTCCATGTGGAACTTGAAGAAAGCCCCAAGGAGCTGTATGTGAGGCTTAAAGAGCTGTATGTAAAATGGATCCAACCGCAAGGTAAAACACTTCATGAAATTAGTGAAATCCTTATCATGGAACAATACTTGAGAATGCTGTCCCCTGAGCTTCAGGTTTGGGTAAAGGAGCATGGGCCAAAATCTGCTGCTGAAGCTGCCACACTGGCTGATGTGTTTGTTGCTGCTCGGAAAAGAGGCCAGCCATGGAGTAGTATGGGTGGGAAGGCTGGTAAGGACAGCCACAGGCCCATACCCCCTCCGTACCAACAGAGGTCAGCGCCAGGAGTGGGTAAGCCTCCCATGAGGGAGAACAAATATGCACCACCTAGAGCTCCTAATAGATTGCCCATTTGTTACTTGTGTGGACAGGAAGGTCATGTTAAACCAATGTGCCCGAAGAATCCAGCTAAGCTGACACAGATGTGTTTTGTTCCACGCCAGAGTGCTAACCCTGAACCCAAAGGTAACCACA
>NW_025743829.1:3566-5239 GCF_021292245.1 Micropterus dolomieu
CTATGACTTGATAAAGCCGGTGCAAAGTTGTAATGTGGTCACTAGAGCACAAGCTCAACAGGTGGAGGTAGATTGCTAACCCTGAGTGCCTTGCCCTTCTATAACGAAGAGTTTGAGACATGTCCTGGGAAAGCTCATAAGACTCGTAGTCAGAGGAGGCAAGACAAATTTCAGGGCACGGCTATACAACCACCAGCTGAGGCCACTCCAGACCTGCCCTTGGGTTTTCAAATACCTACAGATATAATACAAATGCAGGAAAATGATCCAACTTTGTCTACACTTTTGCAGAGGGCGCAAGGAAGGAAGCAGGAGACTAATACTAAGAGTGAGCAAAATGAGTATGTTCTACAGAACGGTGTTCTTTACCATCAGAATGGCCAGGTGAAGCAGCTAGTGGTCCCACAGGTGGCCCGAGAAATAGTACTTACCTTGGGTCACTCCATTCCCTGGGCTGGCCACTTAGGGAAACATAAGACCACAGCTCGTATTAAGCGCCATTTCTACTGGCCAGGTTTGCAAACTGACGTCGCCCAGTTCTGTAGAAGCTGCTCTCAGTGCCAAAAGACATCAATGAAAAGCCCCTCCAAAGCTCCACTCCAACCTCTCCCAGTTACAAGTATCCCCTTTGAGCGTCTTGGGATGGACATTGTTGGTCCGGTGGAGAAAAGTAAAACAGGAAACCGCTTTATGTTGGTAGTAACCGACTATGCAACTAAATATCCAGAAGTCTTCCCATTGAAATCAGTTAAAGCAAAAACTGTGGCTTTTTCCTTGGTGCAATTTTTCTCAAGAGTTGGTTTCCCTTGTGAAATTTTAACAGACCAAGGTACTAATTTCATGTCTAAACTTTTGTAACAGGTTTACCAACTCCTTGGCATAAAAAGAGTGCGCACTACGCCATACCACCCGCAAACAGATGGGTTGACAGAGCGGTTCAATCAGACCCTCAAGCAGATGCTCCGTAAGTTTGTGAATGAGACTGGATCTGATTGGGATCACTGGCTTCCCTACCTCTTTGCATACAGGGAGGTACCTCAGGTTTTTCCCCTTTTGAACTACTCTATGGTCATGAGGTGAGGGGTCCTCTAGCCTTATTGAGGGACACTTGGGGAGGAGATCAGGGGAAGGAAGGGACTATTAATGTAATTTCCTATGTTGTCCAGATGAGGGAGAAACTGCAGCGAATGGGGGAACTAGCCCAGACACACATGATGGAGGCCCAAAAGCACCAAAAGACTTGGTATGACAAGTCAGCTCGACAGAGGCTTTCAACCGGGCCAGAAAGTCTTGGTTATGTTGCCTACCAGTGAGAGTAAGCTCCTTGCAAAATGGCAGGGGCCTTTTGAGGTGAAGAAAAAGTTGGGGGCCACCACCTATCAGGTCTCCACTCCAGGGCATCAGCGTTCTAGCCGGGTGCTTCATGTGAACCTCCTCAAGGAGTGGGTCCCAAGAGCTGAGGTGTTCCTGATTCAGGCTGTAAAGGAAGAGGAGGAGGCAGATGACAATTATCTGCCCTTGCCAGTGTCCAGAGAGCTTGATGTAAGCCATCTGTCAAAGGATCAGCAGTCTCAGGTACAAACTCTACTTCACACAGACATATTTCAAGAATATCCAGGGCGCACAAACCTGGTTGAACATGACATTGTATTAAAACCTGATGCAACAGTGAG
>NW_025743830.1:0-2501 GCF_021292245.1 Micropterus dolomieu
CCTTGTGAAATTTTAACAGACCAAGGTACTAATTTCATGTCTAAACTTTTGAAACAGGTTTACCAACTCCTTGGCATAAAAAGAGTGCGCACTACGCCATACCACCCGCAAACAGATGGGTTGACAGAGCGGTTCAATCAGACCCTCAAGCAGATGCTCCGTAAGTTTGTGAATGAGACTGGATCTGATTGGGATCACTGGCTTCCCTACCTCCTCTTTGCATACAGGGAGGTACCTCAGGCTTCCACAGGTTTTTCCCCTTTTGAACTACTCTATGGTCATGAGATGAGGGAGAAACTGCAGCGAATGGGGGAACTAGCCCAGACACACATGATGGAGGCCCAAAAGCACCAAAAGACTTGGTATGACAAGTCAGCTCGACAGAGAGGCTTTCAACCGGGCCAGAAAGTCTTGGTTATGTTGCCTACCAGTGACAGTAAGCTCCTTGCAAAATGGCAGGGGCCTTTTGAGGTGAAGAAAAAGTTGGGGGCCACCACCTATCAGGTCTCCACTCCAGGGCATCAGCGTTCTAGCCGGGTGCTTCATGTGAACCTCCTTAAGGAGTGGGTCCCAAGAGCTGAGGTGTTCCTGATTCAGGCTGTAAAGGAAGAGGAGGAGGCAGATGACCATTATCTGCCCTTGCCAGTGTCCAGAGAGCTTGATGTAAGCCATCTGTCAAAGGATCAGCAGTCTCAGGTACAAACTCTACTTCACACAGACATATTTCAAGAATATCCAGGGCGCACAAACCTGGTTGAACATGACATTGTATTAAAACCTGATGCAACAGTGAGACGTATGAGTTTCAGGATACCAGAGCGCCTCCTGGTGTCCTTGAAGAAGGAAGTTGATCTCATGCTGTCTCTGGGGATAATTCAGCGATCCAAGAGTGAGTGGTGCAATCCTGTGGTGCTGGTTCCGAAGAAGGATGGAACAATAAGGTTCTGTATAGACTTCAGGTATCTAAACTCAATTTCAAAGTTTGACTCTTACCCCACCCCACGAATTGATGATCTCATTGACCGTCTTGGAAAAGCAAAATATCTGACCACCATTGACCTCTGTAAGGGCTACTGGCAAGTGCCCCTGGCCCAGCAATCTCAGGAACTGACGGCCTTCCGAACTCCCTGGGGGCTTTTCCAGTTTACGGTGTTACCATTTGGGCTGCATGGGGCTCCAGCAACGTTTCAAAGATTAATGGACCAAGTTCTCTATGGATTGTCTGAGTTTTCTTGTGCCTACCTTGATGATATTGTTGTCTACAGCACAACATGGGAGGAACATGTGGAGCATCTCAAAGTGGTCTTTGACCGCCTCCGTTCTGCCGGCTTGACAATCAATCCAGCTAAATGTGTCCTGGCCAAGAAGGAAACGGAGTACCTGGGTTTCGTCATTGGAGGTGGGTTAATTAAACCTCAGGTTCAAAAGATCCATGCAATTGAGTCATGTCCTCTCCCACAGACCAGGAAGCAGTTAAGATCTTTCCTGGGGATGGCTGGCTTCTACAATCGGTTCATCCCCAACTTCTCAGCCAGGGCGGCTCTGCTAACAGATAAGACGGGCTCAAGATGTCCCAACCAGGTTCAGTGGACAGGGGAGGCAGTGGCTGCTTTCAAGGACATTCAGAAATCTCTCAGTAAGAGCCCTGTTTTACATAGTCCAAACTTTGAGAAACTGTTCATATTACAGACTGATGCCTCTGAGAGGGGTGTGGGGGCAGTGCTTCTACAGGGACCCAAGGAGGAACGACATCCTGTGGCGTATATCAGTCGGAAACTTCTACCCAGAGAGGTCCGCTATTCGACAGTGGAAAAGGAGGCCTTGGCAGTCAAATGGGCCCTGGACTCTTTCAAGTATTACCTGATGGGCAGAGAGTTTACCTTAGAGTCTGATCATAAGGCATTGCAGTGGTTGGAGAGGATGAAATATACCAATGGGCGGATTACCAGGTGGTACCTTGCCATGCAGCCATTCCGGTTTACAGTCCAGTACATTCCTGGCAAGTTCAACACCACTGCAGACTATCTCTCTCGCTGGCCCAGCAGCAGCTCTGAAGGGGGAGGGTGTGTGATGGCCACAGCTGTGGCCTCACAACCAGATGAAGAGCGGTAACCTCATGCACTGACTTTGTTGTGTTCTTTAAGATTAGTGTATATATATATCATACACATTAGACAGTTTGTAGTAAATATTTATTTGGTTACAAATAAACTTACAGGACACTTATTTCACACACTTTATTTTAGTTGACTATACAGAAGCATCTTTTGGAACACACTTAGCTAGTTTTGGATTTTCATTTTGTTATAATTCTTGTTTCTGAGCTTACCAGTGTTGGATGCCACACCCAGGAGAGATCCAGGAAGTCTGCTGGCTTAAAGGGTTGGTGCTCGGAGCAGGAGCAGCTTTATAGGAGAGGTGGCCTGATTGGACACTACCACTGCTTGCTATGTCTGGGGGGTGGCTTTATTCTCTCCTTAAATATTTTGGGGTTTAGATTT
>NW_025743831.1:0-4443 GCF_021292245.1 Micropterus dolomieu
CAACATTGTTAAGAAAATGGGTAATGGAATATCAAGTATTAGAAGATATTCCCCTTTTCTTACCCCTGCCACTATAGTGCTGGTGACACAAGCATTAGGTTTATCCCACCTTGATTACTGTCCTCTAACAATAAATCTTTTATGTATGTTCTATTACTATTATTACTATTACTAGTGTTATTACTAATTTTGTTATGACATAGATATATAGGTATTGTGTTTTTATCCTTAACGATTCCTCTCCTATTCTCCTTCTGTTAGTCTGTCCACATTTACTAGGGTTTAGGTCAGAGCTGTGAGATTGTTTTGGTGTTTTCCTCTCTTGTTGTTCTTCTCCTCTCCTGGAATGTTCATTCAAGGTTGAGAGAGGATCTCTGTTCCCCAAAACATAGAAACCTAGACTGTGTAAATGATTATGCATCCCTTTGCTAAGGGTCAGATGCCCGAAGCCGCCCTAGGTGGCAGGTCTCTGGACCAGCTGTCAATGTGTTTTAGTACTTGTTTACTTTTTGTACTGTTTATTCTCTTTTTGTTGGTTGGTTGTTACTGAATTATTTGCTCAACCCCTCACCAGAAATATAATTTCCACAACATTCACCAGTCTGGTCAGGTGCATCCAAAAAAGGTTAAGCTACAAATAGCTCAAAATAAAACTGCAAGACCCACACTGGCCCGTCCATCGGATGTGAGGCTGAGTACGGACAGTGTGCATGCCAGTCTCTCGTGGCTTAAGCTGATGATACAATGTTGCCGTCAATGGTAATGAGTAAAGATAATTACCATAATCCCCTTCCCCCATCACTCCGCCACCCTCCCCGCACCACCACTAGCCACCAGCAACATTGTCCAGCAACATTGCTCAAAAAGTTGCCCCGTGTATCATCAGCTTTAGAGAGGAAGAGGGGTTGGCATGCAACCTTATGAATTTCTGAGAAACCAACATACTTATAGTACTCGGCAGGCTACAAAGGGTTGTCTAGTTTTGAAAAAACCCAGGACTGATGCAGATCTGTATGTATAGAGCCATCAAAATATGGAATAACTTACCAATTTTCATTGCTGAAGCACCCAGTAAGGCTGGTTTTAAAAGGCTATTAAAAAACCATTTGAATAATAAATCCAACATTGATGAGCTTAGGTGAATGGTTTGTTGTATAATAGTGTGTATGTGTGCTGATGCTTTTTCCTTTGTCAGTAGCTTTACTTTTGTATAAGCATTGTAGGTATCGTTTTTAGATTCAGGTAGAACTTATATTTGTATGTTACGTTTGTTGTATTTTATGTCTTTTTTTAATGTTTGTTGTATGTGAACCCCAGGAAGAGTAGCTGCCACATTAGTAGCAGCTAATGGGGATCCGAATAAATGAACAAATAAATAAGTAGACTGATTAGGCATGAGCCATGCAAATACTGAGGAGTCCTCACACGCTACAATCAGAACTCAATCAAAAATTCAAAAATCAAAAAATAAACTTATAATGCTGTACAAGTCCCTAAACTGCACTCTGCAGGTGCTGGAAAAATAGTTGATGTTATGTGATGATGATGACATAAGCAACATCATTCTTGGTCTAGGAAACAATATTTGTCAAAACAATCTCTTAGCAAGGTCTATTTAATAACGGTTTTAGAGCTGTTTGTATGAAACATGAGTTGTTGCATAAGCTTTGCCAATTAATGTTAAATTCTGCTTTGTTTCAGCCAGCTGTCCATTTGTCCGTTGGAAGAGACAGTGTATTGTGTCTGTAAGAGTTTATATATTTGCATTGAGACTGTTTTTGGCTTTAATTAGGTCAGTTTTTTGTAGTGGAGGAGTGTGACTATCAAACATGCCAGTATCTATAGTATTTTTTATGCTTTTTTTTTTCAGGTTTAGGTTTTCAGGTTGTTGTTGATTTTTTGAAGACAGTAGAACATCATGAACAAGCCATCACAGTATTTGGCCTTGACCGGCTACACTGGAGTATAGCATGGCGTAGTGTTGTAGTACTCGAGACCGGTCTTAAGACCACTTTTTGATGGTCTTGGTCTTGTCTCGGACTCCACTGCATTTGTACTCAGTCTTGTCTCGGTCTCGGACATTGAGGACTCGGGATTTTATTTCAAGACCAGTCAAGACCATAACTTTGGGAATATAAATAAATTACATTGTCTGATTTATTTGTTAACATCCTAACTTTGATTGGATGTAAAGTGTATTGTTTCAAATCTTAGTGTTTGTATGTGGATCTTTCAGATCAATCTGAGAAGTACCTATGATCTCGTTCCACATTTTAATGTGTGTCATTTAATGTGGGGAACTGGTCTTGATCTTGACTCTGTCTCGGCCTCCCCCGGTCGTGGCCTCTTTTAAAAACATACACTGCTCAAAAAAATAAAGGGAACACTAAAATAACACATCCTAGATCTGAATGAATGAAATAATCTCATTAAATACTCCATTCTTTACATAATTGAATGTGCTGACAACAAAATCACACAAAAATTATCAATGGAAATCAAATGTATCAACCCATGGAGGTCTGGATTTGGAGTCACACTCAAAATCAAAGTGGAAAACCACACTACAGGCCGATCCAACTTTGATGTAATGTCCTTAAAACAAGTCAAAATGAGGCTCAGTAGTGTGTGTGGCCTCCACGTGCCTGTATGACCTCCCTACAACGCCTGGGCATGCTCCTGATGAGGTGGAGGATGGTCTGCTGAGGGATCTCCTCCCAGACCTGGACTAAAGCATCCGCCGACTCCTGGACAGTCTGTGGTGCAACGTGGCGTTGGTGGATGGAGCGAGACATGATGTCCCAGATGTGCTCAATTGGATTCAGGTCTTGGGAACGGGCGGGCCGGTCCATAGCATCAATGCCTTCCTCTTGCAGGAACTGCTGACACATTCCAGTCACATGAGGTCTGGCATTGTCTTGCATTAGGAGGAACCCAGGGCCAACCGCACCAGCATATGGTCTCACAAGGGATCTGAGGATCTCATCTCGGTACCTAATGTCAGTCAGGCTACCTCTGGCGAGCACATGGAGGGCTGTGCGCGCCCCAAAGAAATGCCACCCCACACCATTACTGACCCACCGCCAAACCGGTCATGCTGGAGGATGTTGCAGGCAGCAGAACGTTCTCCACGGCGTCTCCAGACTCTGTCACGTCTGTCACATGTGCTCAGTGTGAACCTGCTTTCATCTGTGATGAGCACAGGGCGCCAGTGGCAAATTTGCCAATCTTGGTGTTCTCTGGCAAATGCCAAACGTCCCCCACCTGTGGACGTCGGGCCCTCATACCACCCTCATGGAGTCTGTTTCTGACCGTTTGAGCAGACACATGCACACTTGTGGCCTTCTTGAGGTTATTTTGCAGGGCTCTGGCAGTGCTCCTCCTGCTCCTCCTTGCACAAAGGTGGAGGTAGCGGTCCTGCTGCTGGGTTGTTGCCCTCCTACGGCCTCCTCCACATCTCCTGATGTACTGGCCTGTCTCCTGGTAGCGCCTCTATGCTCTGGACACTACGCTGACAGACACAGCAAACCTTCTTGCCACAGCTCGCATTGATGTGCCATCCTGGATGAGCTGCACTACCTGAGCCACATGTGTGGGTTGTAGACTCCGTCTCATGCTACCACTAGAGTGAAAGCACCGCCAGCATTCAAAAGTGACCAAAACATCAGCCAGGAAGCATAGGAGCTGAGAAGTGGTCTGTGGTCACCACCTGCAGAACCACTCCTTTATTGGGTGTGTCTTTCTAATTGCCGATAATTTCCACCTGTTGTCTATTCCATTTGCACAACAGCATGTGAAATTGATTGTCAATCAGTGTTGCTTCCTAAGTGGACAGTTTGATTTCACAGTAGTGTGATTGACTTGGAGTTACATTGTGTTGTATGAGTGTTCCCTTTATTTTTTTGATTGTATTTGGTTTGTGGTTAGATTTGACAGTGGAGAGTGATGATCAGGAGAGTAGAGCTCTGAATAGAAATATTTAAAAAATGTATTGTGATGCTGTATAATGTTAACAGAGGAAACCGCTCGATGTGATCATCATCTTGTAGTTAGTTTGCTATTTTATTGCCAGGCTGTGCTGTTGTGCTGTAACACTCCACACATGACAGATTTATTTTTCAGTAAAGAACAAGGCACCACAACAAGGGGGAAATATAGTGATCTCCATAGGTTTAACTGAAACACATCACTTACCAGCAATGTCAGCTTCTTGTGTAATGTAATGTAGAGGGGGCTGATGGGCCTGCAGTGAAATAAAGAAATTACAGTTTTTGTTGGTTGCTTAAACACTATAACCAGGCTTTTAATCTAAAATTATAAAACCACATCTCCGTTTTTCAAAAAGAACACCCTTTTTCCTTTGGTCATTTAGAAAGCACTGACATTCAATATTGTTCACTCAAGTCAGCTAAGGTTAAATGGTCAATTAGCACACAGCTACCC
>NW_025743832.1:0-2867 GCF_021292245.1 Micropterus dolomieu
CACTACGCTGACAGACACAGCAAACCTTCTTGCCACAGCTCGCATTGATGTGCCATCCTGGATGAGCTGCACTACCTGAGCCACATGTGTGGGTTGTAGACTCCGTCTCATGCTACCACTAGAGTGAAAGCACCGCCAGCATTCAAAAGTGACCAAAACATCAGCCAGGAAGCATAGGAGCTGAGAAGTGGTCTGTGGTCACCACCTGCAGAACCACTCCTTTATTGGGTGGTGTCTTTCTAATTGCCTATAATTTCCACCTGTTTTCTATTCCATTTGCACAACAGCATGTGAAATTGATTGTCAATCAGTGTTGCTTCCTAAGTGGACAGTTTGATTTCACAGTAGTGTGATTGACTTGGAGTTACATTGTGTTGTATGAGTGTTCCCTTTATTTTTTTGATTGTATTTGGGTTGTGGTTAGATTTGACGGTGGAGAGTGATGATCAGGAGAGTAGCTCTGAATAGAAATATTTAAAAAATGTATTGTGATGCTGTATAATGTTAACAGAGGAAACCGCTCGATGTGATCATCATCTTTCAGTTAGTTTGCTATTTTATTGCCAGTTTTGTTTGAGTTCAAAATGTTGCTGATGGAGTTTCGAAAGGTAGTGTTCTGTTTTGTTGTTGTTGGTGGTGTTAATGGGATAGTAAGAGATTCTAAATACAGATTTGAACTCAACCACCAAGCAAACACACCCCTCCCTTTATTGCTCTCTCAGAAGCTCCGCCCCCAAATTCACAACCAAGCAGGTCTCCTGGGTGAAGCGAATAGGGAACTAACAAAAACTGCAATTAACGAGTGGCCACTTGAGGCTGGCTCCAAAAGGGAGTCAGTCTCCATTGACCCCTATCTTAAAATGCCCAACTTTACAACAGAATAAAATATATTTACAGCCTGCAATGGTTTTGATGTATATACAGTAGCTAATTTTTACCTTCATGACAACTGTGAGGGGAATAATTGAGTGTTGCATTATTAGGCCGTGTCCGCTTTGAGTGACAGCTGGCGCTGTAACTGCTAGCACTCTGCCTGCCATCTGTTAGCTCAACTAATACAGTCACAGAGCTCTGAAGCTCTGCCTGTTTGAACCTTTTGGAGACTTCTTTAATGCAAATACTGGACGAATAATGGCAGGCTGTGCTGTTGTGCTGTAACACTCCACACATGACAGATTTATTTTTCAGTAAAGAACAAGGCACCACAACAAGGGGGAAATATAGTGATCTCCATAGGTTTAACTGAAACACATCACTTACCAGCAATGTCAGCTTCTTGGGTAATGTAATGTATAGGGGGCTGATGGGCCTGCAGTGAAATAAAGAAATTACAGTTTTTGTTGGTTGCTTAAACACTATAACCAGGCTTTTAATCTAAAATTATAAAACCACATCTCCATTTTTCAAAAACAACACCCTTTTTCCTTTGGTCATTTAGAAAGCACTGACATTCAATATTGTTCACTCAAGTCAGCTAAGGTTAAATGGTCAATTAGCACACAGCTACCCAGGTGGAAACACAAAGAGTCATAATTGATAACACACCAATCAGAACCTCCAATAGAAAGATAAAAAGGCCAGAGTCGGTTCATCCGATTTTGGAACAATGGATCCAGAGAAATCTGAAGTAAGACATAGAGGACACCAGAGAGGAGGAAGAGGAGGGAGAAGACGAAGAGGAGGAGCAGTATGGAGAGGAAGGAAGAGGAACAGTAGGAGTTGGAGGAGGAGAATCTCTCGTCCATCTTGTCGCAGACCAAAGACAGGATGCTTGTGCAGAATAATTTGTTGTTCGGTGTGTTGTACTGTACAGTACACTAAGGGCTAAAAAATGTGCAAATGTACAAATTATTATGTCTGAAGGCAAAGACGGTTGAGTTGAGACGTTCATTTTGACCTGAAAAGAGGAAGTTAGGAGAATTGGGTGAGAAGTTGTGGATTTGTGTTTAGAGTTTCAAGAAATATGTTTAAGCAATCGAGAAAAAATGTCATACCATTGGGGCTAAGGCTAATTCAAGACACCCCTAAAATGGCCCATACCATTTCCTAACATTGATATTAGTTTAACGTCTTGTCCGTATGCATCACTCGCTGCGGCAGCTGCTCAAGTCCAGTGCATCCAATGGAGATGCTGTAGGTTAATGTCAGTAGTTAACTATCTAGCTGCTTTAATACACTTAACTTTCCTACTTTCAGAGTTTTGTAATTGCCATTTCTTTTACTAAAAATGAGCTATCTGATGTTAGCTAGCTGAGAGCCTTTCATTTCATTATAACTATGTTCTTTCATATTTTATGTTATTGTCAGCTAACACTGGTGCATAGGCATGAGCAGTGAAATTGGGGATTCAATATAGAGTTTATTATTTCATTTGAAGTCTTTTGTGACTACTGCTTTATTGGATGCAGATTACATCATTCACAGTCAACATGAGCAAGAAGAAAGGAGACATTTGCTAAGAGTATTTGAAACTTGACACTTGAAGAGAATGATTAAAATTAGGAATTAGAGATGATAATGCAGACTGTATTTTATGATAGTGTCTTTAGTTCTGTATCAACACTGTGTGGGTTTGTTTTGAGCGGTCATGATGGTCTGCTGTTGTGTGTCTGACTTACTGGCAGTTTTGCTCTAGAATACTTACATTCATGTGGTACGTATATTAGAAATCTACATAGTTGATTTCTCGCCTCAAAACTTCTCAGAAGTGGATGTAGTGATGAAATAGCATACATTGTAAAATAGAAAACACTGGCCCCGGCAAAATGGTCTCAGGTTCTGAAGGAGACTCCTCGCTGGTGAATTTAAGACAAAGTGTTGGGCTTTGTGTTCTTAGAGCCGGGCCTGTAGGTGAGGGTAAACTGGAA
>NW_025743833.1:0-4633 GCF_021292245.1 Micropterus dolomieu
CATTGTCCTCTACTGTCACTGGTACATATATTATAAAGTTTTACTGTACAAACTATGAGATATTGCACTCTAAAAATGCATCCAACAGCAAAATGTAAACAGATAACATTTTGTTGAACTTTGACCAAAACAATTCCTTAATAGGTGACGTCACCACTGACATATCATCTCCTTCCTAATGTCGTCTACTATTATTGGTACAGATATCCTAACATTTAAGTAAGTATCAAGTCTAAAAAACCCTCCAATAGAAAAAATTAAAATTACAGGTAACATTTCTGTGACCTTTGACCAGGACAGTTCCTTAATAGGTGACATCATCGATTTCATGTTTTTTTTTCCTATTGTCACCTAATATTATTGGTACAGATATCCTAACATTTTACTGTACCAACTTGTACTGTACAAACCCCTCAAAGTTAACAGAACTGTAAACTTTAAATTATTTTGTGGTAGAGTTCAATATCCCATAGTTGGTACAGTAAAACCTTATAATAATATTTGTACCAGTGATAGTAGAGGACACTTGGAAGGAGACGATGTCACCTATTAAGGAATTGTTTTGGTAAAAGGTCAAAGTTCACAGAAGTGTGTCTTGTTTATTTTCGCTGATGAAGGGTTTTTAGAGGATCATTTCTCAAAGTTGGTACAGTAAAATGTTGATATGTACCAGTGATAGTAGAGGACACTAGGAAGGAGAAGCCATAATAAATTATACTCCAATAATCATTATTTTTATTAGTAATATTATTATCTGTTGTATGTATTTGCGTTCATATAATCACTAAGAGCATCACAAAAAAAACGCGTATGCATCTTTCAGGACCTTCGGCTAACTCGCGCCTCGTCCTTACCGTAATAACACGGCTTTAGGCGCAACAGAAATCAGACAGCGGCTCAGGTTACCGCAGTGCTCTGAGCTCTATCTGGTTTTCCTCAGCGTTACCTCGTTAAGTCCACTTTATAATGTATAATTGTCCATTCACTTTTCAGATGAATGTACTATATAGCTGCTACGCTACTTATTTAGCTAGCGTTACATGTTTAGCTAGCGTTACACACCCTGAAACAATCATATCAAGACTCCTCTGTGGATTCTTCAGCTTCCCAGAACCAGCAAACAGAATGTCGAGCAGACAATCCTGAGATTAGTCCACAGTTTGGTACGAACGGTAATTAAAGACTTCTGACTTTAGTTCGTCTGTAAAGCTAATGGTGCTTTCAGACCAACCGCGACGCTTTCCTCACTGCAAGTGTTCACACACAACGCGTGAAGGCGATTTTAACATGATAACATAAATAAACACAACTCGCCATTACTACAACGGTATGAACCCAAAGTAAACATTTTGCTGTGATTAAACAGCAATAAACGGATTAAACTGTGGCCTGTACTACAAAGCGAGGTAACTGGTAACTTCAGGAGTAACTTCGTGGCGTCGGGTGTAACTTCCCGGTTAACCCGCACTACGAAAGGTGGATAGGTGTTAACCGTGGTCTGTTACCATGGCAATTTACGCTGCATCTCCAAACTGCTCCGAGCAGGTTTTGTTCATGGTTAACTCGAGGTTACCCTGCACGGGACCCACCACATCTGTACTCAGTGTTAATGATGAGAAGGAGGATATTAATACACACCACTTCATGAAACTTGTTTAGATTTCATCCTGATTTGTTCCAATGAAGTTCTGAACACAACAGCATCACGTTCAGACGTTCAGCCCTGCAGCCTCTGGGATTTAGTTTCTTAGATGTAGCCCATCTGTAGTCTATAATTGAATTCTCCCAAGTGTTTTCACATATTTAGATTATTTTACGTGTCCAAAACAGTACGGAGCCAGGTCAGGGTTAATAATGAGGAAAAAAATCCTAGATGAAAGTGTCAAATTTACAAGAAAAGTCTTCAATTAAATTAAATCTAAAATCACTCAGGTGTTTTCTTCTGAATACGCCCGATCCACGGCAAAGGATCTACGGTGCACGATAGTGATTGTGGGCTAAACTCACGAGTATTTCCTCACTGCTAAATCTGATGGCAAAGTTTAATATAACTTTCCAGTGCATGCATAATACACGACAGACGTGTGCGTGATGTTGCAGCCTTGCAGAGTGAAGTTTCTCTCATAAATGTGTCACTATAATGTCAGAGAATATTCAAGTTTTTTACTTGTAGATTAATCTCGGAAATGAAATTCTGTCTCGGATTATTCCCCCTCTCTGCTGGCTCCTTTTTTTCTGTTACAAAGGACCTTTTGTGCAGTTGTACCTTTACATCTTAATCATATTACACATAAAAGAAGAGTCCATAAAATACATAATAGAGATTTGAACTACAATAAGGACACTGAAGATAATTAGGCTACAAATTTACTCAAGCCTCCCTGGCTGTGTCGTCCGCCACGATGTTAGATTTAACCATTAACTTGTCTTTACATGGATCATTTCCTGACACTACCAACGTGCGTTCCTCTGGAGATATACGAGCATGCGCCTGCACGGCCGAACACGCCCCTTTCAGGCAACGCGCCCCAACTCCATTTAAGTTAACATGGACTCAACTAACCAACATCTTATCCACCTTCGTAGTACCGTTTAACTCCAGTGTAGGTCAGAGTTTGTCAACCCTGAGTTTCGCTGATAACTCTGAGTAGGTTAAACTCCCTTCGTAGCCACTGATGCCGAAATAACGACAACATGATGCAGATTTGTTAAACATATGAATTCATGCTTTGTCAGGTCTGTCAGCAAGACAACAGAACAACAACTTCAAAAATGTTTGTTTCCTGAATGGAGTTTGGATCGATCGGGGCTATGCTATGCTAACCTGTTCACAGAAAAGTGCAATAATAGCTGGAATAAAGTTACAGACACATGTTTTCTGAGCTCACCAGGTAGTTCAACCTCCTCGCTTTCTTTTCTCCAAGTAATGTCCAGTTTTGTCTGTTTTTTATATAAATATGAAGTCGTAGTCCGACAGAGCTAACGACGCTAACAACAACACTGGAACCGGATGTGAAGCTAGCTGCTGAGAAGCTCCAGTGAAGATAAATCAACGTTAAAATTCCAAAAACTAAAGTAAAAGCTAATTTAATAAAAGCAGTTTACTCCGAGCTCCTCCTGCGAGTAAACGCAGTCAGAGCAGAATCCGACCGACTACAGAGGTTTATTTGTCCAAAGGCTGCAGCGCTGCTCCCTGCTCCTCTTCTCCAAGTTTAGCAGCTCTCAGCCGGCCAGCAGATTTTCAATCCCCCGCTCTGCCCGGCCCTCTTCACACATCGCTCTGAAGCCTCGGTGACGTACGGACAATCTCAACAGTGATAGGCTGTCGCGACTCAGCGTCATGCGACTTCTTCAATATTCAACTCACGCGAATTCCTTCGCGTTGCCTTCGTGTCGCTCGACAGGAAATCTCGTCTCTACGCGTCTTTGCATTGACTTTGTATGTAAACTCACCGCCCCGAACGCTCGCTTCACTTTTGGTCTGAAAGCACCACAGCACTTCCTCCCTCTACTCTGTTAATCACTCCCGTTTACTCGCTACCCGATCATGCACTCTTCTTCTCCTGCTGCTGCTTCTTCTTCTTCTTCTTGGCGACCTCCAACCAGATGGAGCATTATCGCCACCTACTGTATCCTAGTTACATCTGCTTAAATCCTTGTGTTCAGTCCAGTTTGTTGTAGAAAAGATGAGATGTGTTTAAACTAGTGGTGGGCCGTTATCGGCGTTAACGTGCTGCGTTAACGTGAGACTCTTATCGGGCGATAAAAAAATATCTCCGTTAATCTATTCTCAAAGTTGGGTTGGGAGCTGGGTCTATAGGGGAGAGCCGGGACGATTGAACCGCGGGACGAATGAAACGCAGCGATTTGTCTAATATGCCAAACTACCTCAGCACATACAGTCCACAGAACTTAACAGTACAGGGAAAATTCAGGTGGAGACGTCACACTTTCACAGAGTTATAGGAAAGAAGCTGTTTTCACACACAGAAAGTAAATTCACTCAAGCAATCTTTTTTTTTTGAATGACGAGTTGTGTTTATTGTTCCGTGTGTCGTGGTCATGATCACATAAAAGATTAGTTAGTACTTTCACACATCCTGAAGTTTTACAGTTTAGAAGCTAGTGAAGTTTAAACGTCAAGAGTCACTGTCGGGACGATTGAAACAGGTGTTTCATTCGTCCCCAAACGCAGCCATTCTACCTTATTTAGATACGGCGGGAGGGGGACAGAGTCCACTAGGCTGCAGGCTGGACCACCAGGATGCTCACAGCCAAATAACAGGATCTTCACAGTAGAGCAGGAAAACAGGCTGCAGATGTAGGCCTACTACGCAAGCTATGATGACTTTCACCTTGATATTTTAGCGCAGATGTATTACCACATCAAACGCCACCTGGCTTGATAAACCCGTTCTCAAAGACTTACTTTTAGTCATTATTTGGGTAGCACACATATTCTGAATGCCTTTGGCAGAATTCAAATGAGCCATTTTAATCTAGATTAATTCCAAGATTACAGTGAGATTAATCTAGATTAAAAAATGTATCTATGCCCACCACTAGTTTAAACACCATCTTTCAGGAGTTATTTGAGAAAATAGTTTTAATGTCCATTTGTTTAATTCCTTCA
>NW_025743834.1:0-1086 GCF_021292245.1 Micropterus dolomieu
CAGAGTCCACTAGGCTGCAGGCTGGACCACCAGGATGCTCACAGCCAAATAACAGGATCTTCACAGTAGAGCAGGAAAACAGGCTGCAGATGTAGGCCTACTACGCAAGCTATGATGACTTTCACCTTGATATTTTAGCGCAGATGTATACCTAGCCGAATTGCACCGTAGGGGGCGAGAACGAGTCTTCGAACCTGTGTGGATGCCTACTGTGAAATTACCACATCAAACGTGACGTGCTAACATGGATGCAGCTATGAAGCCGCCGGGTTTGCTTCAAGGAAAGTTTATTTTTAAGAAGCTTCCCAATGGTTTTCTCAAGCAGTTTGTGATGCATTTTGGAAACAGGAGATGAGCCCCTGGTCTAATGCGCCACCTGGCTTGATAAACCCGTTCTCAAAGACTTACTTTTAGTCATTATTTGGGTAGCACACATATTCTGAATGCCTTCGGCAGAATTCAAATGAGCCATTTTAATCTAGATTAATCTAGATTAATTCCAAGATTACAGTGAGATTAATCTAGATTAAAAAATGTATCTATGCCCACCACTAGTTTAAACACCATCTTTCAGGAGTTATTTGAGAAAATAGTTTTAATGTCCGTTTGTTTAATTCCTTCATGTTCCTTAAAGCCAGTCTTTGGTTTGAGTATTTAGTGCACACAAACAGCACATGCTGCACAGTTTCTGCTTGACTGCAGGCCTCACAAGTTCCAGATGGATGTTTTCCAACAAGGTGCAGAGATGAATTGAACTTTGTGTGACCCAGTCGAACTCTGTCCTCTCCTGCTCTTCCCCAGTGACTTTTCCTCCCCCACTTTCTGCTCAATCTAAATGTCTTCCTTTATTTCCATTATCCCATAAACTCTGCCTCTGCATCTTAACTTTGCTCCGTACATACGCTTTGATCTCTACTTTGCTAACTGGTACTGCCACCTCTACCGATTTACTTTCAACCCATGTTTAGCTAAAGTGTCTGACATCTCGCTCCCTTGGATGCCAATATGTGCTGGGACCCATAAAACCTGAACATCAACCCCCAGACTACTCACTCTGTATAAAGACAACAACATTTCAAACATAAT
>NW_025743834.1:1106-2253 GCF_021292245.1 Micropterus dolomieu
ATTTGGCTGCTTTCCCAACTTTCATTCATAATCCTTTTTGTAGGACGTGTGTCCTTCTGACTTTGTAAATTAGCCCAATAATTGGCCCTCAGCTGTTTCCTTCTTAGAATCAGTGGCATTTCTCCAACCTCCAGCTGAAGCGCTGATATTGGTGTTGACTTTACTGCTGCACAGCATAACCTCAATGATGGGCCTGAATTTTATCCAACCTTTTTAAAGATGTTCTAGCAGCTGATCCAGAAACAATACATCCATATTCTAGGACTGATCTAACTAATGCAATATAAATATTTCTTAGCAAACACTGCCTGTTAAACATCTCATAATATTCAGGACTTTCTTACACTTATCTTCCACCTCATCAAAAGGATTTTTCCACGTAAGCAATATATCAAACCACAGCCGCAGGAATTTAAAGGTTTCCACTCTTTCTAACCTTTGATTGGACAATTTCAAACAAATATCTTCTTTGACTTCCTTTCTTTTAAAAAGATGGTTTGATTAAACTTAAATCTCCAATTCAAAGACCAATCTTCAACCACACTAACAGCTTCCTGAACTTTCTTTACAACATACTCCAGATTCCTCCCTCGTTTCCAAATTGCCCCATCATCAGCAGAAAGTGATTTCCCAATGTCTGGATGAACCTTCTTATAAACATCATTGATCCTGATTGAAAACAGTAGCGGACTAATGACGCTCCCCTGAGTGCTGCCGTTTTCAACTAAAAATGCATCTGATGTAGAGTTCCCCACACGAACCTGAATGTAGCTACCAGATAAGAAACCTTTGATCCAGTTCTACATTTTACCTCCAATACCCATTTTATCTCGCTGTATTAAAAGACCTCCTGCGCCTTCTCTATATCAAAGAAAACAGCTAGCACCCCCTCTTTATTAGCTTGAGCTTTCCTAACATCAGTTTCCAAACATATTAAAGGGTCCAGAGTACTACGCCCCCTTCTAAATCCACTCTGAAGTGCTGAAAGAAGCTCATTTCTTTCTAAGTAGTATGTTATTCTTTCTGGAATCATTTTCTCCATGGTTTTACACACATGTGAAGTTAAAGCTGTCGGTCTGTAATGATCAGGATCTGTAGGATCTTTCCCAGGTTTCTTAATCTGAATAATAATTGCTTCTTTCCACCC
>NW_025743835.1:0-362 GCF_021292245.1 Micropterus dolomieu
ACATATGATTAAAATTGTAGATTGTTGCATTCTTTGTAAGTGGGCAAACCTGCAAAATCAGCAAGGGGTCAAATACTTATTTCCCCCACTGTACCTACCTGCACGCACTCTGTCCGTGCAGTCATTTGGGTGGATGCCTGAAGGGAGGGGGTGGGATTTTCTTTAGTTGGATACTTACAAAATCTCACTGTCTCTTGCTCTCTCCAACATTGCCTTCCCCAACTTTAAGTATTTTTAAGTCAAATTTGGGCTTTTAACTGTGGGCTGGAAACATGTGGCAAAATACTCAGTTTTTCACATGGTTTCTTGCTACTAGATGTTTTAAATTATAGTGTAGTGTATCTTTAATTGATAAAAAAAAA
>NW_025743836.1:0-538 GCF_021292245.1 Micropterus dolomieu
AGGTGGCGCTAGCGAGTCATTTTGCCACGCCCATGTGCGAAACTTGTAGAATACGAAATTTTTCACCGGTTCTGACATGTTTGCAAATTTTGGTGAATTTTCGAGTATGTTTAGGCCATGTCATTTGGGCCTACTTTGCAGAAAAAAAAAAAAAAAAAAAAAAAAAAAAATATATTAAAGCTGCAAGCAGCGTTGGGCGGGCCCTCGCACTTGTAAGCGCGTCCGCGCGTGAGCCAGCCGAGTTGCACATTCTGGAGTTCTGCCGGTGCGGCTGTGAATTTCCTACGCGTTTCCGACGCCGCATGAATGTGCTATATGTCATTTCATGTGTCCCCTATGTGGAGCTACATAGCACTTGCCGCTATGAATATAAATCGGTATTGACGTGTAGATGTCTGCGGGGTGGGAGAGTTATCAAGCACGTAAAGTTTGTTTCAGATGTGAACATGTACACTGAACAATAATGTACCCAAACAATAAAATAAATTCCTTTTATATTTCCCTGCCTTGTTGTTTATGTGTACATACAGAGGAAGAA
>NW_025743837.1:0-745 GCF_021292245.1 Micropterus dolomieu
CTCAAGCCAGCGCATGTCCAGGCCCGTCTGAAGTTTGCCAATGACCATCTGGATGATCCAGAGGAGGAATGGGAGAAGGTCATGTGGTCTGATGAGACCAAAATTGAGCTTTATGGTCTAAACTCAACTTGCCGTGTTTGGAGGAAGGAGGAGGATGAGTACAACCCCAAGAACACCATCCCAACCGTAAAGCATGAAGGTGGAAACATCGTTCTTTGGGGATGCTTTTCTGCAAAGGGGACACGACGACTGCACCGTATTGAGGGGAGGAGGATGGGGTCATGTATCGCGAGTCCTTGGCCTCAACCTCCTTCCCTCAGTAAGAGCACTGAAGATGGGTCGTGGCTGGGTCTTCCAGCATGACAACGACCAGAAACACACGGCCAGGGCAACTACGGAGTGGCTCCGTATCAAGCAAGGTCCTGGAGTGGCCTAGCCAGTCTCCAGACCTGAATCCAATAGAAAATCTTTGAAGGGAGCTGAAAGTCCGTATTGCCCAGCGAGAGCCCCGAAACCTGAAGGATCTGGAGAAGGTCTGTAAGGAGGAGTGGGCCAAAATCCCTGCTGCAGTGTGTGCAAACCTGGTCAACTACAGGAAACGTATGATCTCTGTAACTGCAAACAAAGCTTTCTGTACCAAATATTAAGTTCTGCTTTTCTGATGTATCAAATACTTATGTCATGCAATAAAATGCAAATTAATGATTTAAAAATCATACAATGTGATTTTCTGGATTTTTGTTTT
>NW_025743838.1:0-1457 GCF_021292245.1 Micropterus dolomieu
AAACCTGGTCAACTACAGGAAACGTATGATCTCTGTAACTGCAAACAAAGCTTTCTGTACCAAATATTAAGTTCTGCTTTTCTGATGTATCAAATACTGGTTCTCCCCACTGTATCTTATATATGCTGGAAATAGTCCCCTACAAATGTGCCAATTCCTCCTGTTGGAGTACTGTTCCATAAAATGTACATCCTTTACTACAGTTAAACAGCTCTGTAGAAATGAAAGCTTACCAGGATACTACAGAAAACTGGACAGGATATCAAATCAACTACACTGCAAGAAGACACTGAACTAGAAATGAAAACAAGAGCTGACTTTAGACTATATAGACAAAAGTACTGGGACACCTACACATTACCTTTATGACAAAATAAGCATTAATGTGATAAGGCGCATTACACATCAAGTGTGCATGTGATCAGGATGGTACCCTCTCTGCCTCATTTTGAGCCAGGAAAAGCCCTGCTACTTAACCTCAGCCCGTGTGTGACGAGTCTAAGCTGTCAGTGCTGTATATGAATCACCGTGGGCAGGTCCATGGCCACCTCCGTGTGTTTCACTTCTGAAAAGCCATCCATCATTTGAACGAAAAGCACACAGTGAATTGTCCCGTGTTTTCCCATTCACAGAGCTCTCTCTCGCTCTGGAAGCATTAACAAGCCATTTATCTGAGAGGCTTTTTCCTGCACATAATGTAATTATGAAAATATAAATAAATAATAATAATTTAATGATAAAATAAAAATTTGCCAAGGGAAAGTAGCCTCCCTGAGGCAGGAAGGTTACAGCTTAAAGGAATACTCCAACAGTTTGGCACACTTGTGCTCATACTTTTTACTTTCTCATGCAAGGGCTTATTGGAAAGGTCGAGGTGGCTAAATGTGGGTGGTGTTCGCTCATTCTCATTGCCTCTGGATCTGTTACATTAACAGGGCTCTGCCACGTCACTTACTGAGTCATGTTAAGGCTTCTGGTAACATTGTCTTTTTATCAAAAGAGAATGTGACAAATCCTAAAAGACAAAAAGTGGCTTGCGTCTTTTCTGGTAAAGTCACAGTCATGTAGTCGCTCGTAAGACTTTGGTAGGACTTTTCTTTGGTTTGAACACAAGTTTGTTTAAATACATTTTTGTATTTGTATTATGTAGGCTCATTCTAATGGCTAAGTAAGGATAGAGGTTGTATGTTGTATATTTGAGCTATATAAATAAAACTGGCCTGACCTACAGCCATTGGCTTCAGTCAAACCTGAGAAGACAGCCTTGTCCTTATTCAAATAAGTGAATTCAACACAGCTACAGCAGTATGTGGCCTCACATTCTACTCATCTTTTAGTGAGCCAGCTTGGGGTCAAACCTAACAAATCTGAACTCTTTGGCTCAGTGCAGCTCATTTAGTTCACCACTCATTCATTTTTTCATTAATTTTTTGGGAAGAGCTTGTTTAGCCCAACAG
>NW_025743839.1:0-2323 GCF_021292245.1 Micropterus dolomieu
GTGTGCAAACCTGGTCAACTACAGGAAACGTATGATCTCTGTAACTGCAAACAAAGCTTTCTGTACCAAATATTAAGTTCTGCTTTTCTGATGTATCAAATACTTATGTCATGCAATAAAATGCAAATTAATGATTTAAAAATCATACAATGTGATTTTCTGGATTTTTGTTTTAAATTCCATCTCTCACAGTTGACGAGTACCGATTTAAAAATTACAGTCCTCTACATGCTTCATAAGTAGGAAAACCTGCAAAATCAGCAGTGTATCAAATACTGGTTCTCCCCACTGTATCTTATATATGCTGGAAATAGTCCCCTACAAGTGTGCCAATTCCTCCTGTTGGAGTACTGTTCCATAAAATGTACATCCTTTACTACAGTTAAACAGCTCTGTAGAAATGAAAGCTCAGATAAAAACCTCCTGTGTGTTTTCAATAGCATTTGAACTTTAGCTGGAGTTTTTTCATGCATTGAAGTTTATATGAAAGCCCATGAAGACTTGGCTTCAAAGCTTGAAGTATTTACTAAAACATAGACTATATAGACAAAAGTACTGGGACACCTACACATTACCTTTATGACAAAATAAGCATTAATGTGATAAGGCGCATTACACATCAAGTGTGCATGTGATCAGGATGGTACCCTCTCTGCCTTATTTTGAGCCAGGAAAAGCCCTGCTACTTAACCTCAGCCCGTGTGTGACGAGTCTAAGCTGTCAGTGCTGTATATGAATCACCGTGGGCAGGTCCATGGCCACCTCCGTGTGTTTCACTTCTGAAAAGCCATCCATCATTTGAACGAAAAGCACACAGTGAATTGTCCCGTGTTTTCCCATTCACAGAGCTCTCTCTCGCTCTGGAAGCATTAACAAGCCATTTATCTGAGAGGCTTTTTCCTGCACATAATGTAATTATGTTGAAAATTTGCCAAGGCAAAGTAGCCTCCCTGAGGCAGGAAGGTTACAGCTTAAAGGAATACTCCAACAGTTTGGCACACTTGCGCTCATACTTTTTACTTTCTCATTCAAGGGCTTATTGGAAAGGTCGAGGTGGGTAAATGTGGGTGGTGTTCGCTCATTCTCATTGCCTCTGGATCTGTTACATTAACAGGGCTCTGCCACGTCACTTACTGAGCCATGTTAAGGCTTCTGGTAACATTGTCTTTTTATCAAAAGAGAATGTGACAAATCCTAAAAGACAAAAAGTGGCTTGCGTCTTTTCTGGTAAAGTCACAATCATGTAGTCGCTCGTAAGACTTTGGTAGGACTTTTCTTTGGTTTGAACACAAGTTTGTTTAAATACATTTTTGTATTTGTATTATGTAGGCTTATTCTAATGGCTAAGTAAGGATAGAGGTTGTATGTTGTATATTTGAGCTATATAAATAAAACTGGCCTGACCTACAGCCATTGGCTTCAGTCAAACCTGAGACGACAGCCTTGTCCTTATTCAAATAAGTGAATTCAACACAGCTACAGCAGTATGTGGCCTCACATTCTACTCATCTTTTAGTGAGCCAGCTTGGGGTCAAACCTTAACAAATCTGAACTCTTTGGCTCAGTGCAGCTCATTTAGTTCACCACTCATTCATCTTTTCCTTTGTTCCTTAAAAACATTTCTCTCTTTCTCTTTGGGAAGAGCTTGTTTAGCCCAACAGAGCCGATTTATTAGGCGCAGAAAACTCCCATGGGTGCCTCCTGAAATAAATGGATTACACACTGAACGCTCAGTGCTTGTAATTTCATTTTAAGTCTCGCTCCTCGTCCCACTATTTTTCTGAGGAAGCGGAGATGCAACAGAAATTTGCCTCCTTTTGAAATAACAGGCAGAAAAGAAAGAAGACTAGGGTGACACCAAGAGAGAGTTTGTGTTGTTTGAGCTCTGCTATACTCATTATATTATAGACTTTTCTGCTGTCAAATTGGTACAAATGGTTTTGTTGTGTGGGAATTTGTCTGTTTTTAATAATGTGGTGTGATTGGACCCCACCACGAATAGCCTCTATTATGATAAAGCTAACGTGGAACTCCATCCATCCATCGTCAACCGCTTATCCTGCGTACAGGGTCGCAGGGAGGCTGGAGCCAATCCCAGCTGACATCGGGCGAAGGGCGGGGTACACCCTGGACAGGTCGCCAGTCCATTGCAGGGCCACACATAGACAAACAACCACTCACACTCACATTGAAACTATTTTATTTGCATCTAAATTAAAATGCCTCTACCTACCACCTGCACTGACGGGATACTCACACAGGCGGCGTATGCGCCTCGTTACGGCTGAGCCACGGCTGCTGGAGCAAATCGCTGCCATTGTAG
>NW_025743840.1:0-1181 GCF_021292245.1 Micropterus dolomieu
TTAGTATCTCAAAATACTGATTTACTTATCTCAAATGATTTAGTATCTCCACGACCCTGTGCACAGGATAAGCGTATCTAACCAAGTCATTACTTTATTTACTTGATATAATGACTTACAAGCCTGCCATTGACTGAATAGTCAGAATTCTCCTCCCCTTCCGTTGTCTTCTGACTAGAGATGAAATGGTATTGACATTTTTAAATCAAGATTAGAGTAAACAACATGATCACACTTATCAGGTTTATTGTGTTATTAAAATGTGCTGAAAATGTTCAAATAGCACCGATACACAGTTAAACCAAGTTTCATATTGGAAACCACAAATAAAATTAGCAGCACTGTGCACATTTTGTTTGCATAAACAACACCTTGTGGAAACATATGGAAACCAAAACACATGTCCATTAACATTAAAGTATAATATTATAAAGTATGACCCAGTGCACAATTTACATAAATACAAATAGTCTTGTATCTGTCTAGAAGACAGTGATAGTACAACTGTTATAAATACAGAGGAGTCTTGTAAAGGAGTCTGCAGCGTTTCTCCTGTTGGGACAAAAACCCAGCGAGTTTTTCAAAGCAAGGCAATTGAACACAGTTTTCATGATAATAAAAAAACCTCGGAACTCGGACATTTGCGCCCCCAACTAGAACTTATATAATATATACTATCATATAGTAGGGCTGAACGGTTTGGGGAAAAAATCTAATTGCGAATTTTCTTTTAAACATTGCGATTACTATTCGATTTGCGATTTATATGCTTTAAGTTTAGCTAAAGTTCAATATTCACTGCCAGTCTATTTTTGACGAAACCCGATTCAAGCAGCACATAGCAGATGAAGTCAGACACAGAACGGCATAGAGAATCCGCTGGACTTTCTAAATAAAACACCCTGTGCAGACTTCCAATCGTGTATCAACTATATACAATTATTTAAATTAAAACAATTTAGATTTGAAAATGATTAATCGTTCAGCCCTATCATCTAGTAAAACCTGTTCTGGATGTAAATTGTTGTAGAAATACAGTATGCTGTCATTGTTATTGTAGGTACACCAAGGCCACTGCTGAGGGTTCAACTGTGTGCACACTTGACATCAGTCAGTCAGAACCATCAGTTTGTCACGGTCAGCCATGTTTTTCATTCACATTCGGCGTCATTACACATTAT
>NW_025743840.1:1201-2384 GCF_021292245.1 Micropterus dolomieu
ATTCTCCTCCCCTTCCGTTGTCTTCTGACTAGAGATGAAATGGTATTGACATTTTTAAATCAAGATTAGAGTAAACAACATGATCACACTTATCAGGTTTATTGTGTTATTAAAATGTGCTGAAAATGTTCAAATAGCACCGATACACAGTTAAACCAAGTTTCATATTGGAAACCACAAATAAAATTAGCAGCACTGTGCACATTTTGTTTGCATAAACAACACCTTGTGGAAACATATGGAAACCAAAACACATGTCCATTAACATTAAAGTATAATATTATAAAGTATGACCCAGTGCACAATTTACATAAATACAAATAGTCTTGTATCTGTCTAGAAGACAGTGATAGTACAACTGTTATAAATACAGAGGAGTCTTGTAAAGGAGTCTGCAGCGTTTCTCCTGTTGAGACAAAAACCCAGCGAGTTTTTCAAAGCAAGGCAATTGAACACAGTTTTCATGATAATAAAAAAACCTCGGAACTCGGACATTTGCGCCCCCAACTAGAACTCAAAGAAAAAATATGTACGCTGACTTCATGAGAAGCAGCTGAATGATGTCACACTTTGATGGAAATGGTAAACCATAAACTAAAAGACAACATAAAGTATATTAGCCTGTTTAATTAAAATAATATATACTATCATATAGTAGGGCTGAACGGTTTGGGGAAAAAATCTAATTGCGAATTTTCTGTTAGACATTGCGATTACTATTCGATTTGCGATTTATATACTTTAAATTTAGTCTATTTTTGACGAAACCCGATTCAAGCAGCACAGAGCAGATGAACCGGGCAGGAAGTCAGACACAGAACGGCATAGAGAATCCGCTGGACTTTCTAAATAAAACACCCTGTGCAGACTTCCAATCGTGTATCAACTATATACAATTATTTAAATTAAAACAATTTAGATTTGAAAATGATTAATCTTTCAGCCCTATCATCTAGTAAAACCTGTTCTGGATGTAAATTGTTGTAGAAATACAGTATGCTGTCATTGTTATTGTAGGTACACCAAGGCCACTGCTGAGGGTTCAACTGTGTGCACACTTGACATCAGTCAGTCAGAACCATCAGTTTGTCACGGTCAGCCATGTTTTTCATTCACATTCGGCGTCATTACACATTATGCATCTGGAATGCTTTCAGGTCGGAAGTCTGAAAATTCACCTGGG
>NW_025743841.1:0-4466 GCF_021292245.1 Micropterus dolomieu
TGGGAAACACCAATTGCAGAAAGCAACGAAACCTGCAATAGAACAGAGAGGGGGGCTTGGGGAGGAGAAAAACAACAACAAACAAACACAAACAAACACAAACAATAAAAATAATAATAATAGTAAAAGACAACCAGCCGAACAGCAGCAATAAACAGCTGACATAGTAAGACAACTAAGAGAACAATGAAAACAAGAAACAGTCACACACACTAAATAAGCAACACAGCACAGCCACGAGAGCTGGAATAATAATTAATTTAAATAAGTAACTGAAAGAAAAGCATCAGGAATAATTCTACCAGGGACAACCTACATTTGTTTGTGTCTATGTGTGTGTCTGTGTGTGTGTGTGTGTACATGTGTGTACATGTGTGTGTGCATAAGCCTGTTAAAGAATGTAGTTGTTAGTGAGAGTAGGACGCCACGACTGTGCCGCACCGACCCCAGCAACAGGCAGGCAAGAACCCCAGTAGCCAATAGGGGGGGGAGAAAGAAAAAAAACAAACAAAACCCCCCCCAAAAAACAAAACTCCCAGATGCACCGCGATGCAAATGCGCGATCCAACAGACGCCCAAAAATAAAGTTACAAAAAAACAAATAAACGACCATCCAAATGCCAGTTGACAACGCAATGCTGACGAAACGCAAGAGGCATAACCCGCGGAAGAGCAGCGCCCAGACTGACCGTGGCACGCACACAACATAGACCAGTGCCGCCCCCCACCCAGCACCCCACCGTCGCGCACCGAACAACCAAAACGCCCAAATGCCACGCAATCATCAACACCAATGCACAAGTGACGAGCCCAACGTGCGCACTGCGCGAGCACGGCGACACCCAAAGCCCGGCAGCCCCCCATGAATCCCGTGTGCGAGGTCGGGCAAACGAGAGAGAGAGAGAGCGGCAGAACACGACAGCGAAAGCCAGCGCAGAGTAACACCAGCAGCAAGTCCCAGTCCGGCAGCAAACGCACCGCGCAGGTCACCGTGCACCCGCCAATAAAAGTCCACCGTCCCCCCAACCGCTGGAAAAACTTAGGCCGCCCGCGCCAGCTGACATCCCCCATGCACAGCACGCCCCCAGGCTGCCGTGCAACACCAGCCAAACCAGCAACGAGGCAAAATCAACCAGCTCAGCTGCATGCCACCACCAACCCACCCAACCGTCAAGGGCTGAGAACTCCAGGCACAAGCCCAGAATAAACCAGAGCACAGCCCTGCCCCGCACCCACACTGCACATCCCGAAAACCAACTTTATATTAACTTTATACAGTATCCAGAGGAGTCCAAAAACTGGCCGACAGAGAAATGGGGAAGCATGGATCTGAGGCTAACGAAGCAAATCAGGGACGCAAAGTGGTCCCTCCAAGCCAACGAGGAAATGCTCCCCCCGGACTCCAATGTAAAAACTAAACGCCCAGCAGCCATCCAGAGACCCTGCACAGGGAAGGGAAAAAAAACACAATGCATCAAGATGCATCGACAATCGCCCCACAATTCCACCGCAGCCCTCCAAACCGCAACTCAGAGACCCCCACCCCTAGTAGCCAGGGCACCCCGCGACCCCCCAAAGCGCAAAGGACCCCAGACCGCATGTCCCGCGGGAACAGGAAGAACAGCAGAAAGCCGTGCCGGGATGCTCCCCGCTGCCAGGGAGAACCAGGCCAACAGTCCCCAAGCCCAGCCAGAGGTATCCCTTCCCAGAGTGCAGGCAGAGCCAGCAGCCCCCGAGCCCCGTAAACGCGAGGCCGATCTCATTCCCGGACGGAGGCCCAGCCCCCTCAGTCAACCACCCCCAAGGAGGAGCACCAAAACCCACCCCGACAACACCGGCCATGTGCCCCAGAGACTCCCGATTGCCCCCACTGTGAGATAGCCGGCAGGTGGAAGCAGCGGGAGCCCCACCCCTGCTGAAGAGGGCCCAGGCGAAGAGAGGAGACAATGGGCCCCCAGGCCCAGGTACACACCACCTGCCCAGAAATGAGTTGAGGTTGTGGAGCCTCCCATCGTTCCCCTCCCACCCCCCCAAGCCCTCTGTGTCTAGTGTGTAATTAAAATTGAGGGGTGGCCAGTGGGGGAGGAAGAAGGGCGAGGCCGCAATAAAGCAGCCCCACCCACCAAACGCCCTGCAGCCTGCCCACCCCCCAGAGTTCTAAGGGTGTATGTAGAGAGACATGACCAAAGGGGGCAAGGTGAAGGAGGTCATAGGGAGGCTAGAATGGTCCTCCCCACTGGGACCAGATTCCTGACTGGCCCCATCATTCAGTCCCGTGCCCTACCCCCCTAAGCAGTAATAATAATAATAATAATAATCCTTATTTGTAGAGCACTTTTCAAAAACAAGTTACAAAGTGCTTTAACAAGTGTAAAGAATAATACAAAAAAAGATAAGAGCATGAAAATTTAATATAAAATTAGTAAAATACAATAAAATAAAAGGGATAAAATAAAGTCAAATAAGATCGGGAAAAGCTCTCCTATAAAAGTATGTTTTAAGAAGGGACTTAAAAGAGTTCACTGACTCAGCCGACCTGATTTCCTCGGGCAGGCTGTTCCAGAGCCTCGGGGCCCTGACTGCAAACGCTCTGTCCCCTTTAGTTTTCAGTCGAGACTCTGGAACAGACAACAGACCTCTGCCCGAGGATCTCAAGGTACGTAGGATGCCAGGTCCCTCCAGCCCAGGGCTTATAGCAAGAGCCCCTCTAGCACCGGCAGCACCCCCGAGTCAGTGACAACCCCGCCCAGCCCCAGGAAGGCCCCTAGGGCTTAGACCCGAAGGTACCATCCCCAAAGAAAAGAGACAGCAATCACCCCGCGACAGCAGCAACAGCCCCTCAGTCCTAGGAAGTCAGCAGATGCACCCAGCCCCTAGGACCCACCTACCTCACGACTCTTAACCCAACCACGATCCAGAGGGCCGCGACGCGACCACAAACCAACCATCGACACAGCCCAAAGCACAATCCTTCCCCACACAGGATCCCTGTACAACCACCAAGCATCCAGTCCGGGCACCAAAATCCAGAGGAGACACCCCCCAACCAGCTCAAAAAGGACCAGTCCGCACCCCCAACCCACCCCGTCAACCCCCTTCTTCCCGGTCCATCATCCCTCCAACAACCAGTTGCCAGACCCCTCAGAGAACCGAAATACAATTGTCAGGATGCACAGCATGCACACAGGACAGAGCCGCACACCAGCCCAGCCCAGCCCCGCACCTGAGGCCCCAACCCCCGACAAGTACGCAACCGCGTGACACCCAAGCAGAGTGGCTACCCACCCCGCAGTGGTGGCGCACCGAATACAGGGCAAACACCAGTCCACCACCGCACCACCGCCCCCCGTCAACACCACGCCATCAACCAACATTAAAAAAAAAAATAAAATCAAGTCAGAATCCCCCACGCCCACACCGCGATGCATCCAAGAATCAACCCACCCCCAGCAAAGCAGTACACACCCATCCTGACTAAGTGATAAAGTTGATCAAAGGGGACCAGAGAGATTGGAATTGTGTCAATTTGTTTTTTTTTTATAGCAGACATTTTCTCCATGCTAATGTAATCTATAAGGAGATTCCTATATTGGGCGATACTTATATTCTTTTTGGCCTTCCAGTTTATGAGGATAGTTTTCTTGGCCATGCATAAGGCAGTGAGAAGCATGTATGATGTGTCAACCTCTATACTAATATCACTTAGGTCCCCCAACACGCAGAGTGATGGGGAAACTGGGCAGGGTAACTTAGCCATATCGATAGGTCTTCACATATCTTCTGCCAGAACCTTTGAACAGGTGCATATTGCCACATAGCATGCATGTACAGTGAGGAAAATAAGTATTTGAACACCCTGCTATTTTGCAAGTTCTCCCACTTAGAAATCATGGACGGGTCTGAAATTGTCATCGTAGGTGCATGTCCACTGTGAGAGACATAATCTAAAATAAATAATCCAGAAATCACAATGTATGATTTTTTAACTATTTATTTGTATGATACAGCTGCAAATAAGTATTTGAACACCTGAGAAAATCAATGTTAATATTTGGTACAGTAGCCTTTGTTTGCAATTACAGAGGTCAAACGTTTCCTGCAGTTTTTCACCAGGTTTGCACTGCAGGAGGGATTTTGGCCCACTCCTCCACACAGATCTTCTCTAGATCAGTCTGGGCTGTCGCTGAGAAACACGGAGTTTGAGCTCCCTCCAAAGATTCTCTATTGGGTTTAGGTCTGGAGACTGGCTAGGCCACGCCAGAACCTTGACATGCTTCTTACAGAGCCACTCCTTGGTTATCCTGGCTGTGTGCTTCAGGTCATTGTCATGTTGGAAGACCCGGCCTCGACCCATCTTCAATGCTCTAACTGAGGGAAAATCTCGCAATACATGGCCCCGGTCATCCTCTCCTTAATACAGTGCAGTCGCCCTGTCCCATGTGCAGAAAAACACCCCCAAAGCATGA
>NW_025743841.1:4498-4974 GCF_021292245.1 Micropterus dolomieu
AGCATGATGCTACCACCCCCATGCTTCACAGTAGGGATGGTGTTCTTGGGATGGTACTCATCATTCTTCTTCCTCCAAACACGGTTAGTGGATTTACGACCAACAAGTTCTATTTTGGTCTCATCTGACCACATGACTTTCTCCCATGACTCCTCTGGATCATCCAAATGGTCATTGGCAAACTTAAGACGGGCCTTGACTTGGCTGGTTTAAGAAGGCCACGTGCCATGCATGATTTCAAACCATGATGTCTTAGTGTATTACCAACAGTAACCTTGGAAACGGTGGTCCCAGCTCTTTTCAGGTCATTGACCGGCTCCTCCCGTGTAGTTCTGGGCTGATTTCTCACCTTTCTTAGGATCATTGAGACCCCACAAGGTGAGATCTTGCATGGAGCCCCGGTCCGAGGGAGATTGACAGTCATGTTTAGCTTCTTCCATTTTCTAATGATTGCTCCAACAGTGGACCTTTTTTCA
>NW_025743842.1:0-150 GCF_021292245.1 Micropterus dolomieu
TGACCTCATGACGTTTTCCATCAAAGTCAAGGAAAAGTGTTTAGGAAAGGACAGAGGATGGATTTTTTTTACCATTACAATGTTTGTATTTAATGTTTCATGGTTTTATGTTATGTTGTGAGGACAAACATGACCACAGTTTCCAGGTTC
>NW_025743842.1:170-1444 GCF_021292245.1 Micropterus dolomieu
GAAATAATTATTGACTTTCTCCCGTTCTGTGTGTCTGTAATTATAATTTTCAGGACCAATTAGAGTTTGAGACCTTGGGAGTGAGGACATTTTGTCTGTTCCTCACTTTGGGACAGACCTTTAAAAGAGTGTTTTAGGGTGAAGATTAAATAAGGTTTAAGTTCAATGAAGGTTTGGGTCATTTAGTTGTGATGGTTAAGAGTTAGGGACAAAGCTATACTGTGAGAGACAGAGAGAGCTCTCTGCTGGCTGTTGACTCCAGAGCGCCATCGTGAGGTCAGTCTGTGTTTCTGTTTCTTTTGTTTTTAATTCAAAGAAATCTCAACATCCACTGAACAGACTGATATTTTTGCACATGAATTTAAATACTTCCAGTAGTGGAGTGTAACTAAGTACATTTACAAGTTCATACAAAGATGATCTAGTTAGTAATCCTTTATGCTTCCTCATCTCTGTTGGGTCTGTGGTCACTTTTCCATCAGGGAGGTGGAGACACACCATTTGTTTTTTCAAAACTGACTTCCCTAAATTAAAGAAGGTGGATAGTGCATCTCAGAAATTTGAATATGAGGAAAAAGTTATTTTTATTTACATAATTTAAGTCAAAGTGAAACTTTCTAGCTTCATTAGACAAAGTGAAATATTTCAGGCCTTTTGTTGTTTTAATCTTGATCATTATGGCTTACAGCTCATGGAAATTAAAAATCCAGCCTTCACTCTCAGACACCTTTATTGATTAGTAAGTGGGGTTTTGCAGCGCTGTGCTTTTTGTTGGATGTATTTTACAAGAACGACGTGAAGAGAGCATGCACAGTTGTTTATATTGCTGTGTGTAGCCTGTAGAAGTAATCTTACTTAAATTAAGTAAATTACTTCTGTCCACAGAAATATAAACAATAGTGCTCTGTTCACTTCATTCTTACAGTTTGAGGTTTCACGGGCCTCAAGAGGTCTGCTCTTATTTTTGTAATTTGACTAAAAACTATTTAAAAACAAAGTTTAGGCCAGTTTGAAGAAGAGTCGGCTACTATTACTTTAAACTATCATTGTTACAGTATTAAAAAAACATAGTGTGCCTTTATAAAATCGTTAAAAAGGCTTGTACTGATACTTATTATTATTACTTATGAGCCCTTTTTTGAATTTTGTCATTCAATTCAGAGCAGTTAAATTAAAATGATATTTTAAAAATGATAAAAGTACTTAATACAACAGTAACAGTTGTGTTTACAACAGCAAAACCAAAGGCTTTGCCATCGACGTCTCCAGGTCAT
>NW_025743843.1:0-491 GCF_021292245.1 Micropterus dolomieu
ATGTGTTTGGCAATGTTGTAGGTGACTGAGTTAATGCTGCTGATAATCGGCCTGAGTGGGGCTCCTTCTTTGTGTATCTTGGGTAGTCCATAAATGCAAGGAATGGCTTCTCCAGGATACAAACGGTAATATTGTTCACGGATGATGGTGTTGTCCTTCTGTAACTGTTGTAGACATTCTATGGCCTTTTTCTTGTATCCGCTGGTTGGGTCTCGTCTCAGTGTCTCATACGTGTTTGTGTCCATTAGTAGTGTGTTGACTTTGTTCTGGTAGTCAGCTGTGTTAAGTACTACCGTGCATCTTCCTTTGTCAGCAGGTAGGATAGTGATGTTTTGATCCTTGCTCAGAGATGTCACAGCCTTCCTTTCTTGGATGGTGAGGTTGGAAGGGGGGAGCCATCTACACCAGGGTCGAGAAGCCGTCATTGAACAGGGGAGGGGGTCTACGCCACCACTTATCCCCCACTTACAATGCTGTCCTTTCATCACTTC
>NW_025743844.1:0-1310 GCF_021292245.1 Micropterus dolomieu
GCGCTAAGGTCCAGGACTGAGCACATGCCTTCATCAGCAGACATTAAAAGGTCATTGGTGACTTTAAGCAGGGCAGTCTCAGTGCTGTGGTACTTCCTGAAACCAGACTGAAACTTTTCAAATATTTTGTTATTTTCCAGTACAGTGAGCAGCTATTTGGAAACAATTCTTTGCAATAAAAGGCAGTTTTTTAAATTGGTCTAAAATTATGTGGGAGGGAGGGATCTAAACCAGGTTTCTTTAAAAGTGGGTTCACGCAAGCCGTTTTAAAATAATCAGGGACACAACCAGTAGATAGGGAGCTGTTGAAAACAGAGATTAAATGGGGCCCAACAGAATCTATTACTTTCAGTAAAAATTTTGTAGGTATTACATCAAGTGGGCTGGAGGACACTCTCATTTGTGATACTGTTTTTAAAAGCTCAGACAAGTCGATGGGATAAAACTGGTTAAAACTCTCTTGTTGCTGGTGGGGGACCTCTGAGTAAGAGGCCACGGGGGTAATAGAGGCTCTGATTGACACCACCTTATTGGTAAAATAAGATAAAAAATTACTTCCAGCTGAGGCACAAGGAGGGGTTGGGTTTACCAGCTGATCCACAGTCTTAAACAGAAACCTGGGATTGTGTTTGTGTGTAGTAATGAGTTCAGAAAAATAGTGTGTTCTCGCATCCTTAACCATTTTATTGTAGTTAATTAATAAATCCTTCAGACTGAGGTAATGGACTTGGAGACTGGATTTTTTCCATCTGCGCTCTGCTTTTCTGCATTCCCTTTTGAGGCTGCGAATGCTGTCATTTATCCAGGGTTGCTTACTAGCTTTAGACGTAGGCCTAACCTTTAGAGGAGCAGTAATATTTAGTGACGACAAGCAGATATGATTGAAGTGATCGACCAGATTGTTGGTGTTGGAATCAGACAGGTGTTGGCTTTGGCTCTGAAAGAATGCGCAAAACTTTGAAACACTTTGTTCATTAAAGATGTGAGAACACACGGAACCAGTAGATAGGGAGCTGTTGAAAACAGAAATCATATGGGGCCCAACAGAATCTATTACTTTCAGTAAAAACTTTGTAGGTATTATATCAACTGGGCTGGAGGACACTCTCATTTGTGATACTGTTTTTAAAAGCTCAGACAAGTCGATGGGATAAAACTGGTTAAAACTCTGTTGTTGCTGATGAGGGACCTCTGAGTAAGAGGCCGCGGGGTTAATAGAGGCTCTGATTGACACCACCTTATTGGTAAAATAAGATAAAAACAATTCAGTCATCATTACTTCCAGCTGAGGCACAAGGAGGGGTTGGGTT
>NW_025743845.1:0-5875 GCF_021292245.1 Micropterus dolomieu
CAACGGTGGATTCTACAGACAGAAGCATGGTTGTGCCATGGGCTCACCGGTATCCCTGATTGTGGCAAACATCTACATGGAAGAAGTGGAGAATAAAACCCTCAACTCATTCAGAGGAACAGCACCGAGCCACTGGTACAGATATGTGGACGACACCTGGGTCAAAATTAAAAGCCAGGAAGTGCAAGCCTTCACAGAACACATCAACTCTGTGGACAGTAATATCAAGTTCACACGAGAAGATGTTCACAACAACAGTTTGGCCTTCCTGGACTGCGCTGTACACATTGAAGAGGACAGGAGCCTGCAGATTGGTGTTTACAGAAAACCCACACACACAGACCAATACCTACTCTTCGATTCACACCACCCACTGGAGCACAAGCTAGGGGTCATGAGAACACTGCACCACAGAGCGGAAAACATACCAACAAGCGCCCAAGCCAGAGAGAAGGAACAGAACCACCTGAAGGGGGCACTTACAGCCTGTGGATACCCTAAATGCCACAAGATCCAAGAAGAACAAAACTACAGGGAAGCAGGAAAAGAAGGTCAAACGCAACAACATTGTGATTCCATACGTGTCTGGAGTATCAGAGAAACTCAGGAGGATTTTCAACAAATATAACATCCCTGTGTTTTTTAAACCCAAGAACACACTAAGACAGATGCTGGTACACCCCAAAGACCGCACACCCAAACACAAGAAAAGCAATCTAGTATGCGGTCCAATGCAGTGAGGAATGCACAGACCTGTATATTGGGGAGACTAAACGACCACTACACAAACGCATGGCTCAACACAGAAGGGCCAATTCCTCAGGTCAAGACTCTGCAGTCTACTTACATCTGAAGGACAGAGGACATTTGTTTGAGGACCACCAGGTGCACATTTTAGACAGAGAAGATGGATGGTTTGAAAGAGGTGTCAAGGAAGCAATCTACACCAGGGTTGAGAAGCCGTCATTGAACAGGGGAGGGGGTCTACGCCACCACTTATCCCCCACTGCTGTCCTTTCATCACTTCCCAGGAAACTCAACAAACATAACCTATTGGCCTCAGGTGAAGATACCAACGAGGGTCGTTCAGTCTTGGCCACAGGTAGTCTTAACGACTGTAACGACTGTCGTCACAGCAACCAGGAACACTAACGAACCAGCGGTACCGATGACCCTGGCCAACGACCCCACTGAGGTTAAATAGCTGAGTTTCCCTGCCAGTCAGTCAGAAGTGAAAAAGTCCTTTGGATGAGGGACGAAACGTCTTCCAGTATCTTCAACCAAGTCCAGTTGCCCTTGATTTTTAACCTTCGTTGGATATCATGACATACTATTAGTGAGTATACTTTTGTGACACATTTGGATATGTAGCTATTGTTATGTTGTAACTTACTCTGTAGTTCAACTGCTTTTATTTTAATTTAATTTTAGTAATACATAAATCAAAACTTAGCAATAAGAATTGATGTTATAACCTATAACTAGGCTGTAAGTTTTAACTTACACACATCTTCTGCAATAGGTTGCTGAACTTGAATTAACCATCGACATGTCACGTTAGCGATATATTCAATTCAGTCCTATTTATATAGTGCCAATTCACAACAACATTGTCATTGTTATCTCACTGCAGCTTATACCGTATATTGGGATACAATAACACGTCCACTCCATTTTTCATTAATGTTAAGGGCGGCCGTCTTTTTATCTAACGTTATCTTCTTTAATAGCCCCAGGCTATAATGGAGCCTATTCAATTGGATAGTAACTTGCCTAACAAGACCAGACGAAAACTCACCTGTGCTTTGACCAAGGGCACCATCTGTCCCGAAGGATCCATTTCCTCTTTGGCTGTCAGAAAATGCTGGAAAAGGCACACAGATGCACACATCTAATGTTAAGTTACACTTAACGTTAAGTTAACGTTACTTTTTAATGCCACCACTAACGAAATAAGGACCATGGTTAATGAAACATACTTGTAACTTTAAGCTAGTAACGTTAGCTAGTTCGTGTAACACAAATAAAATTACTGTTCTCTCATTCTGGACTCATATAACCCAAGTTTTGCTTCAATCTGTTTGAGCAAAATACATGTAACGTTAGCTCTGTAGCCTACAGTTAATGTTAGCCAAGTTAGCGAACACAAAAGTAACATTGGTAGAGAATGCTGTTAATGTATCATCTAACCACAAATGATTAAATGATCATTCACATGGCGTGACATGTTAACCCGAGCATTCCCATTGGCTATTCAGTAGAACGTGTCAAATGTGGGACAAAAGTACTTGTAACTGTAGATTTGCTTTGTACCTGTAGATTTGTTTTGTACCTGTAGAATCGATCCGTGCCTGTAAACTTTGGGTTTTTCTGATATTCAGATACACATTCAAACATTTCCCACACAGCTACAAAACATTTTCACGAGTACGAAACTTTCCCACACAGCTACAAAACATTTTCACGAGTACGAAACTTTTTCACACAGCTACAATACATTTGGGACTATATTTATTCCATACATTTGACAGCCGAATAAAGGGCCATGACGGTGACACAATGCAGCAGTGCGGGCTAACTTTTCCACAGCGTTATCACGACAGTGTCAGTTTGTGTATTCCCAAAACACACAGCATTGTCAACATCTGCTCAACCGAACTGGTGCAGCGCTCAGCTGACTAGCTGCAACGGCAGGAGCCCAGCTAAGAACAAGCTATAACAAGCATGGATTAGTTCAACCTCAAACTGACAAAACTACTACTGTAATGTTGCAGTGGGAGTTTACCTGAGTTTCCAACATGTTGTGAGAAGCTGTCTCTGGTGTGTCTGACTTTCTTTTTCGCTCATTCATGAGTTTGAGCATGCGCACGAGAACACTCTTTGGAAGATAGTAGTTGCAATCTGAAATGGCACCGCTAGAACCCTCTGAAAACTACATATAGCCCCTTTAAAAAATGTTTACATTACATTTTTAGCTGACACTTTTACCCAAAGCGACTTCCATTAAGCGCATTCAACGATGTAGGTACAATCTCAAATAAAGTACATCAAATATGCTGAACTGCCTCAAGTGCTCCATTCACAAAGAATAAGAGATAGAAAAATACTTTTTGGGGTTATATAGGCTAAACTGCAGCCAAGGCAATGAGTTTTCAGTTTGCAATGGGAGATGTGTAGAGTTCTGCTGCCCGATGTCAATGGGAAGCCTGTGGCACCGTTGTGAAGGCAGGAGAGCAAACAGTTGGGATTTTGTTGGGTGGTGGCTGAGCCCCCCCTCATAGCAGAGCGTAGTGGACAGGCTGATGCGAGAATAGAAATGGTGTCATCAGGTGAGTGGGGAAATGAGGAGTGTGTGTCATCTATCTTTTGTGAGAAAGTAGTTAACAAAGTTGCTCGGTAGGGGAGTGGGGGGGATCAAGGAGGGTAGAGATGAACGAGGAAGTAATTGCATTCAACACAATTGTTAGAGCTCAAGTATACACACAATGGGACTCATTCAAAAATATCTGCATAGAAATAAATGTTCACTGCGCACAAAATAAGTGCACAAGCAAAATTACCATTATCAGAATCATAACGTGCACACTGGCCAATTTTGTTCTTACCACCGTGTCTATGTTAGTGAATCAGAATAATTCTAAACTGATAGGCACATACCCACTACTTGCATTTAGCATACTGCCATGCCCCCATTTCTCTATAGAAGGAAATACGTTTGCCAAGACGTGTATCATGGAGAATGAGATGAAGTTAATGTGAGAGTGAAGAAACAATAGTGTCCAACGTATATATTATAGTACACTGCATAGGCTAAGTCTATAAAAACAGTGGAAAAAACTGGTAGTTTTCAATATGGACATTATGATATTCTCCACTGTAAGCTAGGACTCTAGTCACTTTCATGGTTATTTTATACATTTGGCCAATGCATTAGTAATAAATAAAATTTGTCTCTTAAAGGCTTTTTTAATGAATGAGGCTTTAATATAGTATGCAATTAGCTAAAAGGTGCGTGTTCACATTTCCTAAGACATCATCATCTGTGCAAACACATGGTCTGAGGCACTTCAAGTAAGAAAATACTGATGAATCATGGATTTGTCTGTATGCAAGGTTTAAGCACAGAGTTGTGTGTACACACCGTGAATGTCAGCTGATTGAACAGCCGGTTTGGCGCTGCTCTGTGGCTGCCTCGCTGCTTTCACGTTAGGCATTTGTTTTGTTTGTCTGTTTGCCACTTAGTATTAACATGGATTTTGTTTTATGGTATGTGATTGGACTGTTTGCTGTGATTTTAAACACATACTTTGCTCAAGGAAGCAACCTCGACAATGCTGCTGGCGGCGAACCCTGCGAAATACGATACAGCAGAGAATTCCTACTGCTGTTCCGCAATCACATTCCCCCGGACTATTTAACGGCTGTGGACTTGATACCGAACTGTCTTAAATCAAATCCTAAGGAAGGGAATAATCGGTCGAAACGTAAACGCGGACCTAAGGGTGGTATTCGACTTCGATTAAAGAGGCTGAAAAACAAACTCCCTCTGCCTACTACACTGCTTATCAACGCGCAATCACAGAGCGAAGACAGAGGAGTTATCAGCTAACACCCGCTTCCTGTACGATTATAGGAGCGCGTGTGTCTTGGCAATCACTGAGACTTGGCTGGATAGTAACATCGCGTCCAGTGAGGTGGAACCTTCAGGCTTCTCGGCGTTTAGGACCGACCGAGACCCCAACATCACCGGGAAGGCTCGCGGAGGCGGAGTCTGTTTCCTCATCAGGGACGAGTGGTGTCGAGCAGTTACGGTGAGAGAGAAACTTTGTACTCCTGACATCGAGCTGCTGTGTGTCTCTCTGCGACCCTTCTATCTGCCATGGGAGTTTCCTCAAATTTTCCTTACAGTGGTATATATACACCCAAAGGCAAATGTCAACAAAGCTTCAGAGATTCTTTTTAACCTCTCACAGAATCTGGAGTCACTTTCACCTGATGCTGAAGTTAATTCTGGGAGATTTTAATAACTGTTCCCTTAAAAAACATCTGCGCACATACCATCAGTATGTTAATTGTTTTACTAGGAAAAACAAGTCTTTAGACATGTGTTATGGAACCGTCAAAGACTCCTACACAGCATCCCAGCTACCACCACTAGGGGCGTCTGATCACAGTGTGGTTCATCTTCGGCCTGTTTATAAGAGGCTACTGGAGAGGGAGAAGCCTCAAAAAAGGTCTGTCAAAGTGTGGAACAATAACAGCATTATGGCTTTGCAGGGGTGTTTTGACTGTACAGCATGGGATGTCTTTAAGAGCCCTGATATTAATGATCATGTTGTAGCAGTGTCTGATTATATTAACTTTTGTGTAGACTCTGTGATACCTACTAAGTCCTTTAAAGTATTTCCTAATGACAAGCCATGGGTGTCAAACAAACTAAAGAATCTTATAATTCAAAAGAAAAAAGCTTATAGAAATCAGGATAGATTGGCCTCAGAATTTTCACTTGAACCTGGCTTGATCTTATGGATTGTTGATTTTCTTAGCTGTAGAATCCAGCAAGTCAGGGCAGGAACTTCTCTCTCTGATAAAATGTCTTCTTGCACAGGCTCTCCTCAGGGATGTGTTTTATCTCCTTTGTTGTTTATTTTATATACTAATTCTTGTACCAGCACTTTACCAAACAGGCACCTTATTAAGTATGCAGATGATACTGCCTTGTTAAGTCTACTATATGATGATGAGGAGGAGCATGGGCCAGTTCTTGACTATTTCTTAGAGTGGTGTGAAAAGTCAAGCCTCCTTCTAAACACCACCAAAACAAAAGAAATGTCTATTGATTTTAGAATGATCCAATCATCAAATTCAACTTTTA
>NW_025743846.1:0-1509 GCF_021292245.1 Micropterus dolomieu
CTGTGCAGCAGCACCAAAACAAGCGGTGGAAGCTGATTTACAAAGGTGGAAAACCTCTTTATCGTCTTCTCGCTCTCACATTCCTTATTAAATATCATATTTTCTAATGAACTGCATCACTTGTGGAAAACAAAAGCCCACTCTTTGTCCTCTGAGTCTGTTTGGGGTCAAAAGAAATCTCCAGACTTTCACTCTCAGTCCTTCAGAGTCTAACAGCTTCCAGAGGTTTTGTTGAAGAGTCAGACTGTGTTTGAGCGCCACCTGCTGCTCATTAAGCAGACAGACCAATAAAGATGAAGAATAAAGAGAACAGAGTGCTGCTGTTCCTCCATCTTCTGCTCTTTCCTTCATTGTTTTACTCTCTCTGGATGCTGCTGTGCTCTGACAGGAAATCACTGATGTTTAGTGGCTGAACGAGCAGCTTTGATTTGTTATTGAACTTTCTAATGTGTCTGTTAGCTCACATGTCTTTGACCTTTACACCTCAGCTCATGTCAGCGTTGATGTTTACTGTACTTACTGTCACGTACAGAAGCTGATGTGTTTCCTGCAGTAGTTTGGCTTGTATCTGCTGTAAGCTGCAGTTAATAATTAGATCTGTTCTGGCTCTATTATTACTGAGGGATTCTCTGTTGTTTGACCCTTATGGCCCAAAAAAGGTAAGAATTACCAAAATAAAAGCTCCTGTGGTGAGTCAACATTTTTAAGGTACTGAGATACTTTTTATAGATAAAAATATGATAAGAAGTTATTTCAAATCTCATCATTATCACTCAGTAAGTCATAACTTTGATTCTTTTTCAGCATTAAAAATATTAATTATATGAAGTTTCTGTTATTTTAATGACTCATTAATGTAAAAGCAGCATTTTACTGCTGTAGTTGTCTCATCAGACTGCAGCTGATGATTATTTTCATTCTGGATCAATCTGCTGATTATTTCCGTCAATCATCGATTGATTGTTTGGTTTTTAAAGATTCTGTAAATAGTGAGAAATGCTGTTAAATAACACCCTTAAAGTGCTACCAACACAGTACTTCATTCGATACCTTGCTTAAAAGGCCACCTGCTGAAGCCATAGAAGTTGATTGGTAGTCTGTTACTATTTTTATTGTTGTTATGGACAAGCAAGGGGATCTTTTTTATTTTTTTCAAATAACTTACACAAAAGTATTGGGAAATTATATCAGATCGCTGCTCATCCTTATTAGGTCACTGGTAGTATTATACAGGGAAAATAAATTTATTTATAGCCTAGTTGAACTAAAGAGGAGAAGTGAAATAGTTTAGTGAGCAAATGAGTTGTGAGAAACGAATCTAAGTAAAAAAAAATTTAAATGTTTGAAAGTAAACTACGGAGAAATATTTTGTTAACTTTTGATCAATAAACTGAATTGAAAGATCTCTCTTTCAACTCTCTTATTGGTGAGTCGCAAACCTCCAAAAAGACGACAGTAAGAAGTAGAAAACGAATAAGGAGTTTAAACAAGTCACTAAACTAGACTGAA
>NW_025743847.1:0-2632 GCF_021292245.1 Micropterus dolomieu
CACATTCCTTATTAAATATCATGTTTTCTAATGAACTGCATCACTTGTGGAAAACAAAAGCCCACTCTTTGTCCTCTGAGTCTGTTTGGGGTCAAAAGAAACCTCCAGACTTTCACTCTCAGTCCTTCAGAGTCTAACAGCTTCCAGAGGTTTTGTTGAAGAGTCAGACTGTGTTTGAGCGCCACCTGCTGCTCATTAAGCAGACAGACCAATAAAGATGAAGAATAAAGAGAACAGAGTGCTGCTGTTCCTCCATCTTCTGCTCTTTCCTTCATTGTTTTAGTTGATTGGTAGTCTGTTACTATTTTTATTGTTGTTATGGACAAGCAAGGGGATCTTTTTTATTTTTTTCAAATAACTTACACAAAAGTATTGGGAAATTATATCAGATCGCTGCTCATCCTTATTAGGTCACTGGTAGTATTATACAGGGAAAATAAATTTATTTATAGCCTAGTTGAACTAAAGAGGAGAAGTGAAATAGTTTAGTGAGCAAATGAGTTGTGAGAAACGAATCTAAGTAAAAAAAAATTTAAATGTTTGAAAGTAAACTACGGAGAAATATTTTGTTAACTTTTGATCAATAAACTGAATTGAAAGATCTCTCTTTCAACTCTCTTATTGGTGAGTCGCAAACCTCCAAAAAGACGACAGTAAGAAGTAGAAAACGAATAAGGAGTTTAAACAAGTCACTAAACTAGACTGAAGAGTGTAAATAAGCAAACAGAGGAAAATAGAGGCTGAACGTCCAGCTGATCAAACCATCTACATCTGAAATGGCCACAGCTGCTGCCGGAGGCTTCCTGAGTAAAATCAGCTTTTAATTGATGTGAATGAACGCAGCGATTGATCAGTGAACAGCAAATAAAAATGTGTTAAATGATTCCAGATGATGAAACCAACGAAAAGCCAAGCTTGTGCTGATAAACTTGTGTAACAGTAACATGCCTGAAACCGAAGGCGAGCGGCTGTTAAAATCAGCACTGACTCGGCGCGTGCAGGCCTTTTTTAATACAGTTTATGGTGCAATTGGCTGCAAGCAAAACCATATAAATAGTCACTGACACTATTCGTTACCGGGCTAAGGTATCAAGTATAGCCATACCTACTAAAGCTGTCAGATAAATGTAGTGAAGTAAAAGTACATGATTTCCCTCTGAGATGTGGAGCAGAAGTAGAAAGTAAAGTACAAGTAGCTGAGTGTTGTACTTGAGTACAGCAGTGGAGTAAATGCAGCTGTTGTGTTAATGTGAATGTTTTGTGAGGAGCTCTCCAGTTTGTCCTGAGGGACAAACAGACTGACAGTGACAGGAAGCAGCCAGCAGGAGGCAGCAGAGGAGCTTCAGTTTGTTCAACAGATGATAGTTTTCACTTTAAAGTCACTGGAGGAGCAAACTGTGTGCAGAGGGTTTGTGTCCTGTTACCTTTAATAGAAACAACCAGTCCTCCTATAATGGAAGATCAGCAGCCCAGTAAGGTTGTTGTTATTTCATTAAACACCAGTTTATTATGGAATAAACAGCATGTGAGCAAAATATCAACTGAAACATTAAAGCTGATGAAGCTAAAGAGGAAGAGGTCGACATGAGCATCCTCAAGGACTTCATCACTTCACTTATATTTTGTTTTAGTGGCGTAAATGAACAAACTGATCACCACAAACTAACTCCCCAAACCCCGGCTGCAGCCCTGCAGACACACAGCTGAAACTAAATAATGTTTTGAAGTTAAATTACTTCATGACTCCATCTGCTGATGAGGAAGATGCTGCTGAAAGCCCTTTAAAAAAGCCAGTAAGTGAACTTTTAGTACAGATTAATTTGGATTATTTACAAAGTAAAGACTGAGCCTTCACGCACATATGAAGACCCCAAAGAAGATCAGCGTGCTGTTGATGGACATCTCTTTAATCACAAACCACAAAAACTTTTATCCTCGTGGACATTAAAAAGACTGAAGAACTGATGTCACTAAGTCTGAATCCAAGAGGTTTTAAGGGCTCAAAATGCTGTAAACGGGAACGGGACAGCACTTTGCCACATTAACACATTCACCTTCACAACACTGACACATGTTGCACACTTTTTATTTTATGTTTTTGCCTTATTTTTAAGTCCTGCAGGCTCTCGCCCTACAGAGTGGAGGAGAGGTAAATGTCAATATATATATGTCAATAATACAGTATTGTTGGTCAAATAGCATCATTAAGCAAAAACTAAAATAAATAGCTGAATAAACTAAGATGTCTATGAAGATTCTCAGTCATCCAGGTCATAGTTATCCAACGAAGGTTAAAATCAAGGGCAACTGGACTTGGTTGAAGATACTGGAAGACGTTTCGTCCCTCATCCAAAGGACTTCTTCAGTTTTGACTGACTGGCAGGGAAACTCAGCTATTTAACCTCAGTGGGGTCGTTATCCCGGGTCATCGATACCGCTGGTTCGTTAGTGTTCCTGGTTGCTGTGACGACAGTCGTTACAGTCGTTAAGACTACCTGTGGCCAAGACTGAACGACCATCGTTGGTATCTTCACCTGAGGCCAATAGGTTACGTTTGTTGAGTTTCCTGGGAAGTGATGAAAGGACAGCATTGTAAGTGGGGGATAAGTGGTGGCGTAGACCCCCTCCCCTG
>NW_025743848.1:0-1027 GCF_021292245.1 Micropterus dolomieu
TTAATCAATTAATAGTTTATTAGGCTTTAATTAACACTTATATTGTTGTTTATAAGCATCCTATAAGGTCTTATAAGTGTCTTATTAACTGTTAATTACTGCCTATTACAAGCACCTTAAAATAAAGTGTTACCTACGTCTCATTTACAGAAAATAAAGCAAAAACTTTCACATCCTGTAGAATTTACTGGTAAGGTAGGAAGTGGAACAGAGAGAAGTGAAAATCCAGAGCTGCGAGGAGACGGAGAGATTGAGGGAGGAGCTAAGCTGTTAGTGAACTATAGAAGAGAGAGGAACTTCCATATTCAGCAGAGTTCAATACACAAAGCAGAAACATTCCCTTTATTCAACATGCTGTCATTGGACTATTATGTACTTTCTCTACTGTTACTATCCATTCTAACAGGTATGTGAGATCCTGCTGAGAAAGTTTCATTACTAACTTTTCTGGATGGGATTCATTTGTTGAGTCTTTTACAACATGAAATAACAGTTATCTCTTCCTTCAGGTGTCAGCTGTGAAGAACTCACTGCAGTCAGGAATGAAGAGTTCACTTTAGAAGGCAGCTCTGTTACTCTGTCCTACAAATACTCTAAACTGTCATCTAGTAATTATTTCTTCTGGTATCGACAATATCCAGGAAAACCACCCCAGTTCCTTATCTCACACTCTGCTTCAGGAAAAGTAGGAAATAATCAAAAACCTGGACTAAAGATTCAAGTAGAGCAAAAAGAGATAAATCTGCAGCTCTCCTCTGCTGCAGTGACAGGAAACACCAAAACTCTGTACAAAAACCTTTGGAGCAAAGACAACAGAATACTCCACAACGTCCACTAGAGGGAGTCACACACTGTTAAACTTCTTTTTCTGATGCAGTCTGGATTCATTGCACTGATAATAAAAAAATGAGTTACTGAAGATCTTAACCTGATTTCTTTGTCTTCTGAAGAATAAAGACATCATCAACCATCAAACTTTCCTCTAAACACTAAATACGCTGCATTTACAGAACGCTCTTTATACCAA
>NW_025743848.1:1047-2178 GCF_021292245.1 Micropterus dolomieu
TATCGACAATATCCAGGAAAACCACCCCAGTTCCTTATCTCACACTCTGCTTCAGGAAAAGTAGGAAATAATCAAAAACCTGGACTAAAGATTCAAGTGGAGCAAAAAGAGATAAATCTGCAGATCTCCTCTGCTGCAGTGACAGACTCTGCTGTGTACTACTGTGCTGTGAAGCCCACAGTGACAGGAAACACCAAAACTCTGTACAAAAACCTTTGGAGCAAAGACAACAGAATACTCCACAACGTCCACTAGAGGGAGTAACACACTGTTAAACTTCAGTGTGTTGATGAAGTCTGGATTTATTTCAACTTGAACAAACTTATGTATTACTGTCAATATACTGTATGTACTGTTGTACTCCAGTATTGGAGAAAAGCATGTTCACAGTTTGAAAGAAGCATGTCTATAAACTGGTTGGCATCACAGACTCTCGTCTTTATAAAAGTATTTTCTCAGTTTTTCTCTCAGGCTGTGATTTCTTGTGGTGTACCACAGGGTTCAATCCTAGGTCCTCTCATTTTCTATCTACATGTTGCCTTCTGATCAAATTATTTTTAATACATAACATCAGGTTCCATTTTTGGAGCAAAGACAACAGAATACTCCACAACGTCCACTAGAGGGAGTCACACTCTGTTAAACTTCAGTTTATCATACAGTCTGGATTCATTGCACTGATGATGAAAACTAGAAGAAAAATGAGGCATTGACAATAAAAGGAGAGTGTTTGTAGCTCTGACATACTGACAATAAGGAGAGTGATGTTATTTATGTAGATAAGATATTGTTTAAATTCCTGATGATCTTAACACACCGACATCTTGGTTTCCCTGAACTTCCTGTCGTGAGGTTTCCATCAGTTTTCCTCCATGTTAAGGCAGGACAGTATGGGGAGTCTTCACTGATGATGCTGGATGTAAAACCCAGTGAGACTCTGTATGTGATACTGGACTGTACTCAGAAACTAGACCTGATCTCAGCATCCAGATGTGGGTTTTGTTAGTCTGAAGCAATATTCCAGTGAAAATGTCTCGTTTCACTATCAAATCCTCTCCACCTGTAAGCTTGAAAGGTGACTCAACAGTTTGTAGCATCACTTTGTTAATTGCTGCTGTAAATCCACAACTT
>NW_025743849.1:0-750 GCF_021292245.1 Micropterus dolomieu
GATACCCCTTTAGAGAAAGAGAGAGTTGATGCCACTATCAACAAGACATCAGTTCCTCTGAAGATCCAGAAGCTTCAGCTGTCTGACTCTGCTGTGTACTACTGTGCTCTGCAGCCCACAGTGACAGGAAACACCAAAACTCTGTACAAAAACCTTTGGAGCAAAGACAACAGAATACTCCACAACGTCCACTAGAGGGAGTCACACACTGTTAAACTTCAGTGTGATGATGAAGTCTGGATTTATTTCAAGTTGAACAAATTCATGTATTACTGTCAATATACTGTATGTACTGTTGTACTCCAGTATTGGAGAAAAGCATGTTCACAGTTTGAAAGAACCATGTCTATAAACTGGTTGGCATCACAGACTCTCGTCTTTATAAAAGTATTTTCTCAGTTTTTCTCTCAGGCTGTGATTTCTTGTTGTGTACCACAGGGTTCAATCCTAGGTCCTCTCATTTTCTATCTACATGTTGCCTTCTGATCAAATTATTTTTAATACATAACATCAGGTTCCATTTTTGGAGCAAAGACAACAGAATACTCCACAACGTCCACTAGAGGGAGTCACACACTGTTAAACTTCAGTGGTTTATGATATAGTCAGGATTTGTTTTAGTGGTGATAGAAGCAACATTAAATGAAGCACCACAGATAAAACACAATAAACAAATAACAGAACTTGAATATGTTCATAGTATTTTCAAAGTATCTCCAATACTACTCCAGCAGATTGTTCTCACAGACA
>NW_025743850.1:0-2142 GCF_021292245.1 Micropterus dolomieu
ATCATTAACATTACGATGGTTACCATTAACACTATTATAAATATCTGTACCATTTTTCATTTAGTCTATAGCAACATTACCTTCACTGTCTGTACCTCTGTGTGTATATTGTGTAGGCTCTCTCGCTCTCTCTCTCTCTCTCTCTCTCTCTCCCCAACCGGTGGAGGCAGATGGCCGCCCACCCTGAGCCATGGTTCTGCTCGAGGTTTCTGCCTCTTAAAAGGAAGTTTTTCCTTGCCTCTGTCGCCTAGTGCTGCTCTTGGTGGGAACTGTTGGGCTTCTGTAAATAACATCACAGAGTACGGTCTAGACCTGCTCTTTTATGAAAAGCGCTGTGAGATAACTGTTGTTGTGATTTGGCGCTATATAAATAAAATTTAATTGAATTGAATTGCATCAAATGATGACTGAGCCTCCAATGGCACCTTGTGACCAGCACAAACAAAGGGAAGGAATAAAACTACCGCCAACAACACTGAACACTTCCTGGTGTTTTTCACATTAAAAGTCTACCATTCTGATCCGGGAACGACCGAGCAGCTTTACCGGTTTCGCATGGTACATGACTCAGCTCATGTTACAGAATGAAGGTGTAAAGACTGGTTTGGTCCAGCTGAGCTTTTGTACCTGGTCCACCGTTTTCTCCCTGATCGCCTGGATCTCCTTTGCATCCTTTCTGTCCTGGAGCCCCGTTGAAACCTGGTCCTCCAGGATCTCCTCGAGGTCCAGGTGGCCCTGAGAGAAAAAAACCCCAGCTGATTCCTCTAGAAACTCACATGATGGTTGATACCACAATCAGCTTCACACAACACGTCTTTAGTCACTAAAGATCACATTCACTGACAGATTCTCTCTCCTTAGAATTTATAAATTAATATTTAACACTAGGGGTGTTCAACTCCGCCCAGCTGATGCAACACCGGCGTACGCCCTGATAGTTATCGACTGAACCGCACCGCTTGAGTGCAGACAGCTGTGACGAGTGGGAACGTAGCTGGTAGAGTTTTTCAACATAACCATCTAAAAACTGAAGAGCAGCCTGCTTTATGAGCTGCTGAAGTTAACCTGTGTGGATCTGTGCTGAGATTTCTGCCTGATCACAAGTGTTACTTTAGGTTTCACAAGCAACATGCAGTCCCAACCTGCGTCGGCCAAACGGTCTGAAGGGGATAACGTTACTACCAGCGGATCAATAACGTAATGCAGCGCAGAGTAAAGGGCAGCTAGACTTCTCAGTAAATGACGACGTTAGTCTGGACGCGTCAGAGAACCCAGATCTGTGGGAGAGATTCTGAATGTGCAGAAAGTTTTGAACATGAGCAGAAAATCTGCTGAAACACAGGAGCTGTTAAAGTCCAGGAGTTTCTAACTGAATTAACACTAAATAATTTCACATTGAGGTGAAAAGGAGCCACAGTCACATTTAAAGAGGTGACTTCCCCAAACAGAGACACAGTGTAGTGTAAAAGCGCTTTGAGTGGTCGAAAAGACTAGAAAGGCGCTATACAAGTACGGAGCATTTACATTTACATTTACAAAGAGGAGGGAAGACTGAATCCTGACTCAGCAGGGATGAGATTAAATAAGTTGATCTACAGGAGAAACAGATCTGAGAGCAGCACTGACTTAGATTCTGGTAGAGTTAGGTTATTAGTTAGGTTGTTGAGTGTGAATTGTCACCTGCCACTTGAATTTTCTGTTTCTCTTTACATAAAAGAAAAATTTTCACCATAAACTTGTAAAATTAAACATAAAATTTGCCTGAATGCAGGAAATAAAGTGTTTAATGCTAAAAAGTGTCTCTTCACACCCCAATTTAACACAGTCATTTGTTATTTTACTGTTTGTAAATTCAGGTTCAAGCTGCTGATCATCTTATCTTCTTATCTTCCTGTTTCCTACAAATTTCTGCCGCAAAACCAGAACCCGATCATCACCTGAGGGCCCAGACTCTCCAGGAGGCCCCCTGTCTCCAGGTGAACCATAACAACCGACAGACTCTCCAATATGACCTGAAACACAAACACATACTTACAACAACCTGCACACTAAACGAGTAGAGACAGTCAAGGAATCAGAGACATAATCCTTGATGTCTTTATGTATTTTATGTATGAAAGGCATTTAAAATTAAAAATGTCC
>NW_025743850.1:2162-2865 GCF_021292245.1 Micropterus dolomieu
AGGAGTTTCTAACTGAATTAACACTAAATAATTTCACATTGAGGTGAAAAGGAGCCACAGTCACATTTAAAGAGGTGACTTCCCCAAACAGAGACACAAAGAGGAGGGAAGACTGAATCCTGACTCAGCAGGGATGAGATTAAATAAGTTGATCTACAGGAGAAACAGATCTGAGAGCAGCACTGACTTAGATTCTGGTAGAGTTAGGTTATTAGTTAGGTTGTTGAGTGTGAATTGTCACCTGCCACTTGAATTTTCTGTTTCTCTTTACATAAAAGAAAAATTTTCACCATAAACTTGTAAAATTAAACATAAAATTTGCCTGAATGCAGGAAATAAAGTGTTTAATGCTAAAAAGTGTCTCTTCACACCCCAATTTAACACAGTCATTTGTTATTTTACTGTTTGTAAATTCAGGTTCAAGCTGCTGATCATCTTATCTTCTTATCTTCCTGTTTCCTACAAATTTCTGCCGCAAAACCAGAACCCGATCATCACCTGAGGGCCCAGACTCTCCAGGAGGCCCCCTGTCTCCAGGTGAACCATAACAACCGACAGACTCTCCAATATGACCTGAAACACAAACACATACTTACAACAACCTGCACACTAAACGAGTAGAGACAGTCAAGGAATCAGAGACATAATCCTTGATGTCTTTATGTATTTTATGTATGAAAGGCATTTAAAATTAAAAATGTCC
>NW_025743851.1:0-292 GCF_021292245.1 Micropterus dolomieu
CTCTGTGATGTTATTTACAGAAGCCCAACAGTTCCCACCAAGAGCAGCACTAGGCGACAGAGGCAAGGAAAAACTTCCTTTTAAGAGGCAGAAACCTCGAGCAGAACCATGGCTCAGGGTGGGCGGCCATCTGCCTCCACCGGTTGGGGAGAGAGAGAGAGAGAGAGCGAGAGAGCCTACACAATATACACACAGAGGTACAGACAGTGAAGGTAATGTTGCTATAGACTAAATGAAAAATGGTACAGATATTTATAATAGTGTTAATGGTAACCATCGTAATGTTAATGAT
>NW_025743852.1:0-3737 GCF_021292245.1 Micropterus dolomieu
CTTACTACCTCGTGACGGAGCGTTTCTATTTTAACCCGCGCAGCTTTTCTAGCATTTACTGTACTGGTTTAGAGGACCAGGAAACTCACAGACCAATCGCATGTGCTCCAATCGTCTCATGTGACGCTGCTCAGCCAATCAAATCTGTGCATACCGATGCTTGTCGAGTCCGCGAGATTCACCAGACACGTTTTGGAAACACACCCGAATGGAGGAGACGAAAGATAAAAGAGATTTCACATGACTTTTAATCAAGAATGTACAGATTTTTACATGTACATTCCTCCCACGGGCAGTTCAAAACCAGAATATCTCATAGATCTCCAATATGCTAGCTGGAGCTCACGTTTCTCACTGAACAACAGAAAGTAGGAAAGTGGTAGCTCTGTAAGAGGAAATGAAAGAGAAGAGGAGGCATTACAGCTGTTCATTTGTTATGATGTGTTGAGTGTTTATTATAATTGGTTAAGACTACACTTCATCACTTCAAGCTACACTTTTTATTACATTTTTTCTAAAAAATTAGGCACTTTACTTAAATTTAGAATTTATTATTTGAATAGTTATTATTTATTATCCCTCCAGTTTGATGTGAAAACTGACTGAAATATTATTTGATTTGACAGTCCGTTGTTGACTAAAAACATGTGTTGATACAACTATAGGTTATAGTACTGAATGATAACGCAAGTTCGTCGTTTTGATGTTCCAGGCCTTTGCTTCAGGACATTTTCTCTAACTAGACCTCTTTGAAATCTAATTGAATACCCCTGCTATATGGTTTGGTACAACAGTACAGTCACTATATGTTGTATAGAATTATACACAATATAGTGAAAATGCATAATGTTCACCAGATTTAAAGGCCCAACACTCGCATGGTTCACCGACAGAGGTGTCATCATTCGTTTCTGCTAACAATCCCCATTATTTTTTAACAAAAACACTAACATTTTTGGTTTAGAGATGTCAGAATGACACAAAATGATCAATTTGCTGCTCACTATTGAGTAAACTATTATAAGTGGGCATTATATAGAGCAGTGAACGAGTGAACAAGTGAGTGATTACGGATACTGTTTGACTAACATCTCTCTGACCCTAGTTTTATTGCACCTGTCTGGGTCTGGGTCATGTAATTCCCGAATAACTTCAACCTGAGCAGAAGCCTAATCAATGTCTGTTAACACCTGTGTTGGTGTACAGGGAAATTAAAAAGTTGCAGTATAAGTATGTGAGTGTTGGAAAGGGGCTGATCTACAGCAGCTGTTTTATTTCTTGCATGTCTATGTGTGAAAAAAAGTGTAAGCAGGTAAATGTCATCGATATTTTGTGAAATAAAATTACAGTGGTTGAAACTGCAGTTTTCATAAAAGTAGTACAGCACCTCAACAGTGAATATTGGTCCAGTAAGCTAATAGGAGCAACTGTGGGTCTAAAACATCCACATTTGTTGGTTTTACAAACAAAACAATTATTGTGTAAGTGTTACTTTGGGTAATTGTGATGGCATTTCTCACTATTTTCAGATTTTTTACAAACCAAACAATTAATGGATTAATTGAGAAAAACAAATCAGAACAGATTAATCCATAATGAAAATAATCATTTGTTGGATTTCAATACAACATAGTTAAGAATTAGCTCCACCTCAACCAACTACATGAGAAAAATCCTGTTTTACATTAATGCAGGAGTAATAATAATCTAATGATATAATATGTAGTAGTATAACAAGATACTATGTTTGTGAGATGTTTGCAAGCCACAGGGCGGCTGTGGCTCAGGAGGTAGCGCAGGTTAGCAGTTAATCAGAAGGTTGGTGGTTCAATCCTGAGTTGTTAAAAAGACTAGAAAGGTGCTATACAGAGCATTTACATTTATACCTTATAATGGTTTCAGTCACATATTATTGATCCTATTGAGCCTAAAACCACCATTTCAATACTACAGGTGTTTTTCCATTCTTAATATCGTGACCTTGGCAAGCTTTAAAATCCAAATGGAAGACTCTGTTTCGGAGTGTGAGAGGACGTGGCTGAACCCCAGTTTTTTGTACAGGGCCACAGCAGCGGTCTGAATGGAGCTGGTATGCAGCACCACCTTGGAGAAACCTCGTTCCTTACAGAAGTCAACAACAGTTTGAGTCAACCTAAAGCCCAGGCCCATTCGTCTGCACGATGGTGAGATGATCATTCTGAATAGTTCCCCATGTCTTTCTTTACCACTTTCTTTGGCCACTACAGCCACCATACCCATGATATAGGCCCTGCCATCAACCTCAGCCTCCGCTACCCAGAAGCACTCATCAGGCCTGCTCAGATACTTCCCAGGGATGTCCTGCATGTCTGTCTGGAGTTTCTCCCTGACGTAGCCGGCAAAAATCTCATGACAGCAGTAGTAGATGAACCCCACCCAGATTCCTGGCAACGCCACAGCCCCTAACAGAGAGCCGAGGAGGAGGCCAGCAACACACAGACCCAGGGTGATGGTGAGGTAGAGAGGGCTGGTCATGGCGTTGTGAAAACATGGACGGATGTGCTCCCGGATGCCGACGCTGAACAGGGTGAGAACTGCATCCTTGTCTGAGGGACGGTACCGGCGGATCACCACCTGCATGGCCAGAAGGAACTAAAGGGAAATAAAATAAAGGACTGGCATGTGAAATCTTAAACTAAAATGCCAAGTATAAGCTCTTTAGGGAACTATTATTTTCATTATCAATTATTTCTCAATTAATTGTTTTGTCAGTAAAAAGACAGAAAATTGTAAAAATGCTAAAAATGATACTTTCCCAGAGCTTGAGGTGGCATCTTCCTTCTTTTATTTGACAATCACTCCAAAAACCAAAGATATTCAGTTTGCTATCATATATAAAAGAAAAGCAGCAAGTACTCACACATGATAAGCTGAGAGCCCGTACAAGTTTAGCATTTGACTTAAAAAATAGTTTGCCATTGACAAACCAATAAATCGTTTCAGCTCTAAAATGTTTTATGGAATTCACTTTCTGCCTCTCACTAATAACACGGCTGTGTAAAATGTACAACATGGTTATATTTATAGTGTTTGAGCATAATCAATTCAAATATTGCTATAGGGCAAGGTACTAATTCAACACAATTATTACTTATCAACCTTCAGTATTGTGATGATATGATTTTATAGTGTGATATAATATATTCATTTGTTACAGTTGTTTAGCTTTTGCTTGTTTGAGAGATACTTCAAAGCCAAAAACCAGGACATCAATCATTTCACATTATTATCTATCAAATATTAACTCAGTGACAGCCATGTAACTAAGATTAGGATTTATTCAAGCACTGTATTTTTGAGGTCCTTGTGTTTTCCTTGAGTATTTCCATTTCATGCTACTTTATACTTAAACTCCACTACATTTCAGCGGAAAATATTTTACTTTTTAAAGTTAATTTTTACAGGTTCAGATTAATGCAAATGATTTCTAATATTCAACAACAATCCATACATACATGATGATAATTTATTGTAGCTTAAGCTACCAGGCAGTCAAGTAGTAGCCTAGTAAATAATTACAGTGGGGGAAAAAAGTATTTGACCCCTTGCTGATTTTGCAGGTTTGCCCACTTACAAAGAATGCGACAATCTACAATTTTAATCATATGTACATTCTAACAGTGAAAGACAGAATCCCAAAGAAAATTCCAGAAAATCACATCATATGAATTTATAAAAATTGATGACCATCTGATGAG
>NW_025743852.1:3757-4223 GCF_021292245.1 Micropterus dolomieu
GGCTTTTCTACAAAATATTAACATGCTGTTTGTCCAGGGGGTCAAATACTTGTTTTTCCTCATCGGATGGTTATCAATTTTAATAAATTCATATGATGTGATTTTCTGGAATTTTCTTTGGGATTCTGTCTTTCACTGTTAGAATGTACATATGATTAAAATTATAGATCGTTGCATTTTTTGTAAGTGGGCAAACCTGCAAAATCAGCAAGGGGTCAAATACTTATTTCCCCCACTGTAGCTTCACGTTTACCAGCCTAGTAGTTCCCCAAAAATAGGCTAATGCTTAGGCTACATAGTAATTATAATTCAATAATATAAATATTTATTAGGCATAAATTCCATTAATTTATTATCTTCTATTGTTAATTATCTTCATAATGAGTAGTATACTTTTTGTACATTAAGAAGGTCTATATTTGAATGCTAATTTTACTTTTAATAAGTAAATTGTTGAATGCATGAC
>NW_025743852.1:4243-9619 GCF_021292245.1 Micropterus dolomieu
ATGATTTCTAATATTCAACAACAATCCATACATACATGATGATAATTTATTGTAGCTTAAGCTACCAGGCAGTCAAGTAGTAGCCTAGTAAATAATTAGCTTCACGTTTACCAGCCTAGTAGTTCCCCAAAAATAGGCTAATGCTTAGGCTACATAGTAATTATAATTCAATAATATAAATATTTATTAGGCATAAATTCCATTAATTTATTATCTTCTATTGTTAATTTATTATCTTCATAATGAGTAGTATACTTTTTGTACATTAAGAAGGTCTATATTTGAATGCTAATTTTACTTTTAATAAGTAAATTGTTGAATGCATGACTTTAACAGAGTGTTTCTTGTCTGTGGCATTGCATCTTTTACTAGAGTAAAATATTGGCTAAGAATGCGTTCCCCCGCCCCCCCAAAAAACAAAACACACACACACACACATAGCCTACTTGTCGGCTACTTTAATAACATTTTAATGAAAACTGTCGCCCACTTACGTTAAGTTACTCAGACGACTTGTAAAACTGGTCCTTGTCCAACAACAGCACAGTCCAACAATTAGCGGCTCAAACGAACTATGGACATTCTGACAAACACCATGAAATCGTTTAAAAATTAACTTTACCAGGGACACGTTAACATAATCACGGCGTTGACAAAGAAATGATCTTTAAAGACATAGTTTTACTCATGTGTCGGGTCTAAGTACGTCGAAAAAGTAATGATTAACGTCTGTTATTCAACTCACTGCAGAGTCTGCGCGGCAACGTAAATAATTATGTGGACCCAAACCACTTTAACGTTTATTCGCCCCATATAATCACCTGTAGGCTACGGAATAATTGTCTTTTGTAACCACAATGTTTCCACATACCTTTTCTCCTCCAAACCCCTCCGTGATCTGTGACGCGGATGCAGTTTGGTCTATTCATCCATAGACATAATATAGATGTATTCATCCACACTTCAGCCTAGAGAACAGGGGCCTTTCCGAAAGTGCACGCTCGTCACTTCCTCTCCGATACGGAGCGAACTCCGGTCGGAGTCACCTTCACAGCCAAATCGAGCTCACTAACCCGCCTAGGGTTTAAATACAGCGGACAACTTTCGGACGAACTACCCTCTCCCCCCAGCGTAAATAGGATCTGACGTTACCGCTGCACTCACTTGTGTACTCAAGAAAAGTACCTAAGAATTGTACTTACAGTCCATGGGAAAATATAATACAATATATTGGCATTGATGGGAAATTGTGGGTTGTTTTCTTTTTCGTCATGGGAATCATTGTGCTTGGTTTAGCCTAATACAGCTATTGATAATGCAACAGACTGTATTTATCTCCCCCAAGCAGCACATGGTCCACACTCAGGCACCAATTAATCTAAGATGTACTGTATGTCCTGTGGGATGAAACACGTGGATCTGGAGGAATCCCATGCAGTATGAACATGAGAAGAACATGAGAACTCCCCATAACCTGAAAGGGGAATTCCACCTAAAATTGAATTTTAAGGTATAGTATCTAAAGCCGCTATGTTTAGAATTTCAAACATTTGGCACCCCCCAGTGGTAGAAAAAAAAGACACACTGTTGCAGTGCCTTTGCATGAACACTAGTACCCTGGTTATGTCCAGATTTCAGAGAAACCCAGAAATGCTACTTCACTTTAAGAGTCTGGAATTTTTCAGTACAACATGGGTGTCAGCAGCACAACAAATATGCAGACAGAACAGATTACACAATAAATAATAATCACAAAATATATTGACAATGCATGTATCACTCTGCCAAAAAGTACTCAAGTACTTGAGTTAAAGTAGCAATACCACAGAACAGAAATATTCTGTTACAAATAAAAGTACAAAAAAATAGCATCAAAATATACTTAAAAGTAAAAATACTCCTTATGCAAAGCCTGTAAGCATTACTTTAGTGTTGCAGCTGGTAAAGTTAGAGCTACATGTACTCATTTGGCAGACACTTTTATCCAAAGCAACTTACATTTGAGGAACAACACACAATCATTAACAGAGCATAAAATACAGCACAAGATATAATACATATACAATAATACATTACATATTAATAAAAGCAGCAATAAATACTAGTAAGCGCTAATGGCACATATCCTATCAATGGGGTAAATACCTTAGTTAGAGTTAATAAAAAGTGCAATCAATACAAGATAATTGTAGGGGATAGAAGAAAAAGAGCACAGGAAGTGCATGTTAGATGTTAAGAGTAGTGATGTACGGATCGATCCTAAAATATCAATATTTCTGATACCAACATTTCCTCTAGGATCCATACTCATATATATAAGGATCGATATCTAAACTCAGTCATTTGGAGTGAGTGTGTGTTTTATCATAAGTATCTTACTGTCACCAGGATGGTCTAATTATACTCGGTTGATAGGAACTAATTTTCCTTCCCTGTCAAAGTCATGCTTGCGCTATGGCTATGTGACGGAGATTCTTTGATGTGAGCCGCTGCCGCTCCTTTACATTTGCCGCGATTGAATACTGACTCTGGCTGACTGTAAAAACGTCACGTCTGGCTGTATTTTAGCTGTGAGGGTAATAATGTTGCTCTGTGTGAGCAAAGACAGTGAAATACTTTGACAACACTGCAAACTTTGCTAAACATCTGAGATTAGGTCTGTCACAATAATAGGATGATGTTGTGAAGCAGCAGTTCTGAGCAGGATATTTTTATTATAATTAAAGAATATGAGAGTAGTTTGATGTCTTGTCATTATGCAGCTATTATTTTGAATTGGTAAGGCTACAGCCTACTCCTTATTTCGCTCATAAATACAGAAACGGGAGAGGGGAGGTCACATTAAACTAGAAATAAAATATGCAAAAAGTATCGGTATCGGCAATACCAGCCTGGGTATTACTTGGTATTGGATCGTATAGGAATTGAGTGGTATCGCACATCACTAGTTAGGAGTTAGAGGTGTAATAAGAGGAAGTGTTCTTGGAAGAGATGAGTTTTCAAGAGCTTCTTGAAGTTAGAGAGGGACACCCCTGCTCTGATGGCATGTGGTAGCTTGTTCCACCATTGTGGTGTCACAGATGCGAACAGCCGGGACTGGGACAAACACAAAGCTAATTTAATTTATATACTCCCACTTGTGTCCTCAACTCCAGTTATGTAGTGCTTATTCAGTAAATAAAAAATATAATGATCTACAATGTACAATAATGACGATGTACACTCTGAAATTAAAGTGAAAATCTTACATCGGTAATGTGGAGGACACATTTGATCGCTCTTCACTCACATCTTCTATTACTGGTAATCAGAGTGAAAAGCCAAATCAGGCTAAATGCACGATAGGCCAAGTGGCCACACACCACTTACTAAATATCTTTATGTTTCAACTAAGTACCCCGTATATTTCTATTATGATGAAAACCATGAAAAGACTCAGGATACAGGCACAAATATTCTCAGTGTCTCCCACTGATCTTACCTGGGACACTGACATAAAAGGGCTGATAGCGACACCAACTGCATCAATTTCCACTTGAATTATGTTATTTGCAAATATAAACTTATCAGAATCATTAGAATGATGCTATAAAATCATATTAAAATTCTACAAATTGCCTTTTTAAATACACTATGGCCTCAAACGTGCAACACAATGAATGTCAATCTCAACTTAAACCCAATACTATGAGCTTAAACTAACTGTTATTTCCAGAAGGGCTTTTGTACACTATAAATAAAGATTCTGTTACTTTATTCCTATTCTGTAAACTAAACTTCCAAGAAAAACTTGCCTCTGCATAATGTTCCTATGAGCTGCAAAAAACAAAGATGATAACTTTTGCCCTGTCATATTCACTATCAGCACAGCTCCAATCCTTTATCACCACTGACATTATTTTAATTTTAAATGACTGGTAATTATATGCTGTAAATACTGTAAATTCATTTATCTAGAAATTATTGGCTTGCTTGTGTTGTGTTACACCTCGGTGTTGCTTAGATAAATGGCTCCCTCTGCTGTTGATCATGTACAATCAACAACCATTACCTTCCTGACTAAAACAAAAGTGGCAAGGATGTAGGTTTGGTCACAACAGTGGTCAATACTGGTAGGGACATACAGCCCATATGCAAATCTACGGCCTTGTTGAACATGTTTTTGACCAACATGATACTGATTACAAATGTTTGACCATGCCTTGTGTCAAAATGACAGCCTTGTTAGAGATTCATTGAGAACGTTGTACTGTACCAACCTGTCGGGAGAATAATTTTATGAGAAAATTGTCGGCACCATAAACCACAATTACTTTTTATGCATAGTGTGTGAAGACATGTAAGGGCTAATTTACCAATATGAGAACACAAGCTTTTTTCCCATGTTCCAATTTATGAGCAGATAGCGATTAGGAAAACCACAGGTGTAAATAATAAAATTGAATTTTTCTTAATAGCCTCAGTTTCAGGGTCCTGTTTTTGTGCATGCTGGCTCGCTGTCACAATGTCATGGCATACTGGGACACTTGAATACGCAGTCATTGTTAGTGTTATTAGTAACACCTGTTCTTTTCATACTATGAAAAGTCAAAACATCTGCTGTGTCAATTGTGAAAGCACGTCACAATACTTATCCACAAGCAAACCCTTCTTTACTATATGGCAGAGGTCACTAATAGGCGGACCGCGGTCCGGATCCGGACCCAGCCGCTGTCCTCTCCGGACCGTCGACCTACAGCACATTTATTATTGAGACTTACTACCTCGTGACGGAGCGTTTCTATTTTAACCCGCGCAGCTTTTCTAGCATTTACTGTACTGGTTTAGAGGACCAGGAAACTCACAGACCAATCGCATGTGCTCCAATCGTCTCATGTGACGCTGCTCAGCCAATCAAATCTGTGCATACCGATGCTTGCGAGTCCGCGAGATTCACCAGAGACGTTTTGGAAACACACCCGAATGGAGGAGACGAAAGATGAAAGAGATTTCACATGACTTTTAATCAAGAATGTACAGATTTTTACATGTACATTCCTCCCACGGGCAGTTCAAAACCAGAATATCTCATAGATCTCCAATATGCTAGCTGGAGCTCACGTTTCTCACTGAACAACAGAAAGTAGGAAAGTGGTAGCTCTGTAAGAGGAAATGAAAGAGAAGAGGAGGCATTACAGCTGTTCATTTGTTATGATGTGTTGAGTGTTTATTATAATTGGTTAAGACTACACTTCATCACTTCAAGCTACACTTTTTATTACATTTTTTCTAAAAAATTAGGCACTTTACTTAAATTTAGAATTTATTATTTGAATAGTTATTATTTATTATCCCTCCAGTTTGATGTGAAAACTGACTGAAATATTATTTGATTTG
>NW_025743853.1:0-5047 GCF_021292245.1 Micropterus dolomieu
GAAAATTGTCTGCACCATAAACCACAATTACTTTTTATGCATAGTGTGTGAAGACATGTAAGGGCTAATTTACCAATATGAGAACACAAGCTTTTTTCACATGTTCCAATTTATGAGCAGATAGCGATTAGGAAAACCACAGGTGTAAATAATAAAATTGAATTTTTCTTAATAGCCTCAGTTTCAGGGTCCTGTTTTTGTGCATGCTGGCTCGCTGTCACAATGTCATGGCATACTGGGACACTTGAATACGCAGTCATTGTTAGTGTTATTAGTAACACCTGTTCTTTTCAAAAAGTCTAAACATCTGCTGTGTCAATTGTGAAAGCACGTCACAATACTTATCCACAAGCAAACCCTTCTTTACTATATGGCAGAGGTCACTAATAGGCGGACCGCGGTCCGGATCCGGACTCAGCCGCCGTCCTCTCCAGACCGCCGACCTACAGCACATTTATTATTGAGACTTACTACCTCGTGACGGAGCGTTTCTATTTTAACCCGCGCAGCTTTTCTAGCATTTACTGTACTGGTTTAGAGGACCTGGAAACTCACAGACCAATCGCATGTGCTCCAATCGTCTCATGTGACGCTGCTCAGCCAATCAAATCTGTGCATACCGAGGCTTGCGAGTCGAGTCCGCGAGATTCACCAGACACGTTTTGGAAACACACCCGAATGGAGGAGACGAAAGATAAAAGAGATTTCACATGACTTTTAATCAAGAATGTACAGATTTTTACATGTACATTCCTCCCACGGGCAGTTCAAAACCAGAATATCTCATAGATCTCCAATATGCTAGCTGGAGCTCACGTTTCTCACTGAACAACAGAAAGTAGGAAAGTGGTAGCTCTGTAAGAGGAAATGAAAGAGAAGAGGAGGCATTACAGCTGTTCATTTGTTATGATGTGTTGAGTGTTTATTATAAAATTGGTTAAGACTACACTTCATCACTTCAAGCTACACTTTTTCTAAAAATTGGGCACTTTAGTTTACTTAAATTTAGAATTTATTATTTGAATAGTTATTTATTATCCCTCCAGTTTGATGTGAAAACTGACTGAAATATTATTTGATTTGACAGCCCAGATAGCAAAAATCATGCGGCCCAGATCTGCAAAACGGACCCGGGCCGGTGTCCTTTAGCACAACGGGCCAATGCCGGCGCGGATCCGGTTTTCAAATCTGGGCCGGCACTGTTCCAGCTCCAGAACGGATGACAATAAGTCATTTGGCCCAAATGTGGGCCAGATCTGGACTAGTTCCATACTGGATCTGGCCCAGAGTCTCTAAGATACTGTTGAGGATCCAGTTTTCACATCTGGACTGGCACTGGGCCGGCACTGGGCCAGCTCCATTTATTAGTTCTGGCCTCTTTCATAACCTTGATCTATACCCACAAAACATACAAAAATGTGGATTTTTTTGTTATGGCAGGAGCTGGTCTATATAATGTATAACAAATAGTGACTTGTATATCACTAAGGTACACTAAGATTTCTTCTTTTACTTTCGTTTTCTTTTTCCTTGCATTTTAAACTCGATTACTTTTTTCTTTTGAATTTAAAAAGCATGGACAGTCAAAACTACTGTTACAAAGACTGTTTCTATTTGTCCTACACAGAATTTCAACAAAGAAAGTGATAGAACGGATGAGTGACACATTTTAAATTTTATTTGAAATGTTTGAGATAAAGAGAGGACAGAAACTTAAAACAAAGTAGATAATTGCCAAACTAACAATCAATCTAATAAACACATTTTACAGCTCATTTCTGTCTTTAACAACTGTAGGAACAAGAAACTTCACTCCAGTTGACTTGCAGGTGACAATTAGTTTCTAGTATAAATAATACAGTGACATTGCTATCAGTCTTGCATAGTGTAGTGTACCATTAATAATGATGGTAAGAAAGTAAGATTTCTTTCTCCCTGAGAAACATATAAAGCTAAAGCCAGGAGACACACGAGATTCTATGGCCTAAACACACAAGATAACGTTTTAATTAGCGACAAGCAATAAGTTTGTCTTGATAGATGATTACTGCCAGCCATTTATATTTTAACCATTTTCCATGACCCTGGTATAAATAACAAAGATTTTATAGCCAAAATACAATATCCAACTCCAACTAGTCATGTGAAACCCTGAAAAAAAATGTAAAATGTTCATACACATTGTTTGGTGGCTTTACGGGAAACATTGATGAGGCAAGTGGAGAAGTGGGAATGCCATAACCCTCACATGACACCCAACAAATCATCAGTAGTGGAAGAATGGGGGATGGCCGATGTGTCATTTCTGCGAAGGATAAAAGAATGGGTGATTACTCAACTGATAATGGCAATCACAAATTACATAAAATCCACAGAGATTAGTCATTTTAAAGGTGGCTGGAAGATTTGACCTAAAATCAAAATCCCGATTAAGTGAACATTTTACCGCGATTACAGCTAATGAATGATTATTTCGTTTTTTTTGCCCTCCTAGTTCACTGACCAGGCTTGTACTGCAAACATGCTCAACTATTGTAGGTGGGGTGGTTTTTTAGACTCACAAATGTCAAAAAACGATTAAGTAAATGTTAACTGATAAGATAATGTTGAAGTGCACACAACAGACGTACTCCCCCTAAATTTGGCATATCGCCACTACTAATATTTCACATGATCAATTAATATCAATGTGCATTAATCTCGTGTAACAGTGTTGTGTGCATGTGACCAAATGTGAGAGAGTGAGCAGCTGAAAGTGACGGTGAAAGTGAGCAAGGTTGTTGTAAGTGTGGCAGTAAATGATCAGTGTGGGTCAAAGTGTGTTCATAAATAAATGCTGCTGGAAAATTAAGGCAGTTAGCACTAGCTAACATCTCCCTGTGCTCCAGACTCTGGGAGCTGAGCAGGACAGGGCGGAGTCACTGACTACACAGTTTTTTTAAGGGGAAAGTACATAAACACACACAGGGGGACATTTAACAGGAAATAAAACAACTAAATAACTGAAATGGTAAAATTACAGCCGTTAGAGCTCGGAATTTGGGTTTCAATTACTTCAATTAGATGTCCAGCCCTAGAGGGGAGACATCATGAAAAACTCCCCTTTTCTCTCCCCATTTGGGTATCAAACTGTGAAATAAGACAACCCAGACAGATTTTTGTGGGTTGCCTAGATCACAAAACATGTGCTTCAACAAGCCATTCAGATTTGGTTCTCCTTCCTATGTCACATGCAGGCTTATTAGAATATAAGATAAAATAAGATACAACTTTATTAAACCACCGCCTTCCCCATCTGAGTATCCCCACTCAAGGTTAAGTACCATCTTTGCAAAGTAGTGGCATATTTTTCTCGCAAGCCAATCAGAGCAGACTGGGCTTTTTCAGGATGGGGGCTTTAACGAGACAGGTGCTAAAATGGAGCGTTTCAAAAAGAGGGTAAATACAGATTTACCATGGTTAATGCCTCTCTGGCCATGGCACGTTCTTTGCAGCCACCTCCACGGTCAGAGGCCAGGTTGAACCAGCGGATGGCGTGCTGGTTAATTTCATTGTCCGATGCGCTGCTAGCAGCTTGGTTCTTCCGTACAGCCTCTGTTAAGAGAGAAAGTCAATTGGTTGATGAGCTGTCATTAACAGACATTTTGAAAATTACCTGTAAGCCAAGCTAATAACCAACGTTTTTGAGAAATGCTTTAGAGGGTTGAAAAAAGTACTCAATGCCCATGTTTACTATTGTTGGTGTGGCAGTAGACCTAATTTTCTATAGCATTTAATTTAGTAACTCAAAACAAATAGAATTTCACTCATGAATAACTAATTATTAAAAAATCATACTGATTATGAACTGAACAATTATCAAATCACATCTGGATTGTATTGGATCAGCCTTAAATCTCAGTGCATCTTATCATTACAAATTTATCTGTGTGGATTCTGTATCAGGTCATGGATAGGCATTGGTGGGTACCAACATTTCCCCAGTATCTCCAGGCAGAGGACATTTAGGGGAATCACGTTTAGTAAAAAAGTAAATAAGTAAAAGCTCTCAATTCAACTCCATGTAAAACATTACAGCAAACAAGCTTCTCGTGCTTTTATTTTGCTGGCAAATCTACAAAGAGTAAGTGATTATGTGAGTAACCGGTGCTGTCATGACTGAGATCTATTTCACCACCGCTATCAAAGTATTTTTTATTTTTTGGCTTTAAAGTTACATCCCTGATATATTAAAATATACTATTTAAATATTTTATTTTACATAAAAATTCGTTCTCATCTACTAGTCACCTCCACATATAATACGTATACTAAAATACTTACTGATCAACAGAGTTCTTGTTAGCATTTCTTTAAAATATTTCTTTTCTCTTTTCTTTGCTCCTCAACCATATTACCGTGGTGTGATTTCATACAAAGTCAATGAAAAGACACGAGAGATGCGATTTCCCGCCCATAGACCTTATTTGTCATAATGAATTTACGTTTTGATTAATGTCAGATGAAAATTCCAACTTCTTTAGATGGCTTTGATTTTTTAAACACTTAACTTACCTATCATAACTTTATAACGTTATGCTTAAATATAGCCAAGATTTGAAAATCAAAGCCAAAAATACTTAACTTACCCTATAATCCCGGGCTCTCAGCCAGGGGTGAAGAAAAGATTGAACCTAAAAAGGAGACAGTTGCTGTCAGTTGGTGCGGTTGGAAACTAACGTTACAACATCTGTTATGACCCTGGGGTCATATTTTGTTGTTTATCTCTCCTGGCACTGTCAGCTGTTATCCTCCATTAGAGTGTGTGTGTGAGTGTATGCAGGTACTGGAGAACAGGTGGACACACTGGATTGGTCTGGTTGAGCTGATTGGAGCCTCCTGATTGGGCATCTGGATGACAGCAGCCATCTTAAGCCCTACGGACAGGAACTCTGCCCCTCTCTCTGCCATTCCCAACCTGCCTGAGGACTGTGTGCTATGTCTGTGTTTATTGTACATAGTGAACGGTTGTGACTATATTCAACTTAGATTGTAAGTAGTAACGTAG
>NW_025743854.1:0-759 GCF_021292245.1 Micropterus dolomieu
GATGTTGACTTCTACCAGTTCAACTTTACATTTTCTTCTGTTCCAGCTGCTCCAGGAAAACATTGGCAGGTTTGTGAAGAACGAGGTGAAGAAGTTCCAGAGAGTTCTGAGTCCAGATTACCCAGAATGCTTAGAGAGGGAGGATGAGGAGGTGCTGGACGGTGAGGAGGAGGAGCAGAGGAGGAGCAGCAGAGAGGCATTTCTGCTTAACACAGAAGTTCACTCTGGACTGGGCTGAAGACAAAGCCAACCAGGACATACAGTTCACATTTCCATTCACTTTCAGAGAGCTGAATGTGCTGAAAGAGAAAAAGTACAGCTTGGTGGAACTTGTTCATCACTTCTTTACTGAAACCAAAGAAGCAGGAATCGGCAGATTTGAAGAGTTCCAGGTTGTGTTCATCTTTGACGGTCTGGATGAGTGTCGACTTCCTCTGGACTTCCACGACAATGAGGTCCTGACTGATGTTACAGAGTCCACCTCAGTGGATGTGCTGCTGACAAACCTCATCAGGGGGAACCTGCTTCCCTCTGCTCGCCTCTGGATAACCACACGACTCCAGCCTCCAACAAAGCTCTGTAGGTGGATGTATGTATGTGCAATTTCAAAAATGCTCAATTTTATAGTTGACAAATACAGGGCCAGCCAGTGGCATTAGCGACATGGGCAGTTGCCTATTCTGCAAAATGGTGCTAGTCAACTCTGCCAAGCTGATGCAACACTGCCGCACGCTGTGATATTAATCAAGTGCATCTTGC
>NW_025743854.1:779-1388 GCF_021292245.1 Micropterus dolomieu
CATCTTACTGTCATCAGAAAAAGATCTGGACGTGTTTGACCTGAAGAAATACTCTGCTTCAGAGGAGGCTCTTCTGAGGCTGCTGCCAGTGGTCAAAGCCTCCAACAAAGCTCTGTAGGTGGATGTATGTATGTGCAATTTCAAAAAAGCTCAATTTTATAGTTGACAAATACAGGGCCAGCCAGTGGCCTTAGCGACATGGGCAGTTGCCTATTCAAGTGCATCTTGCGCTGTAAGTCCAGATAGTTGTGATGAGTGGTAACGTAGCTGGTAGAATTTGTAAACATCTAAAAACTGAGGCCTTAGCCAACCTGAATATGAGCAGATAACCTGCTGAAACACATTCTGCTGCAATGTTTGGTGTGTAATATTTCTGAGGATCTATCGACAGAAATGCAAAATAAGATCCATAATAATAATATGTTTTCAGTGTTGTGTAAAGACCTTACATAATAAATCATTATGTTGTTATTACCTTAGATTGAGCCATTTATTTCTACATAACCGTGGGCCCCCCCTTCCAAGGACATCGCCATGTTGCATCGTCTTGTTTCTACAGTAGCTGAAAACGGTCAAACAGCGCTACACAGCGTGATTCATTAACTTTCT
>NW_025743854.1:1408-2910 GCF_021292245.1 Micropterus dolomieu
CTGAAAGAGAAAAAGTACAGCTTGGTGGAACTTGTTCATCACTTCTTTCCTGAAACCAAAGAAGCAGGAATCTGCAGCTTTGAAGAGTTCCAGGTTGTGTTCATCTTTGACGGTCTGGATGAGTGTCGACTTCCTCTGGACTTCCACAACAATGAGGTCCTGACTGATGTTACAGAGTCCACCTCAGTGGATGTGCTGCTGACAAACCTCATCAGGGGGAACCTGCTTCCCTCTGCTCGCCTCTGGATAACCACACGACCTGCAGCAGCCAATCAGATCCCTCCTGAGTGTGTTGACATGGTGACAGAGGTCAGAGGGTTCACTGACCCACAGAAGGAGGAGTACTTCAGGAAGAGGTTCAGAGATGAGGAGCAGGCCAGCAGAATCATCTCCCACATCAAGACATCACGAAGCCTCCACATCATGTGCCACATCCCAGTCTTCTGCTGGATCACTGCTACAGTTCTGGAGGAGGTGTTGAAGACCAGAGAGGGAGGAGAGCTGCCCAAGACCCTGACTGAGATGTACATCCACTTCCTGGTGGTTCAGTCCAAACTGAAGAACGTCAAGTATGATGGAGGAGCTGAGACAGTGGGTCCCTGAGTTCAGGAAGTCTCTCCACAGATAAACTCTCTCCTGCTCAGTGGTCAGCTCTGGTCTTCATCTTACTGTCATCAGAAAAAGATCTGGACGTGTTTGACCTGAAGAAATACTCTGCTTCAGAGGAGGCTCTTCTGAGGCTGCTGCCAGTGGTCAAAGCCTCCAACAAAGCTCTGTAGGTGGAGATATGTATGTGCAATTTCAAAAATGCTCAATTTTATAGTTGACAAATACAGGGCCAGCCAGTGGCATTAGCGACATGGGCAGTTGCCTATTCTGCAAAATGGTGCTAGTCAACTCTGCCAAGCTGATGCAACACTGCCGCACGCTGTGATATTAATCAAGTGCATCTTGCGCTGTAAGTCCAGATAGTTGTGATGAGTGGTAACGTAGCTGGTAGAATTTTGCAATATAAACATCTAAAAACTGAGGCCTTAGCCAACCTGAATATGAGCAGATAACCTGCTGAAACACATTCTGCTGCAATGTTTGGTGTGTAATATTTCTGAGGATCTATCGACAGAAATGCAAAATAAGATCCATAATAATAATATGTTTTCAGTGTAAAGACCTTACATAATAAACCATTATGTTGTTATTACCTTAGATTGAGCCATTTATTTCTACATAACCGTGCCCCCCCCTTCCATGGACATCGCCATGTTGCATCGTCTTGTTTCTACAGTAGCTGAAAACGGTCAAACAGCGCTACACAGCGTGATTCATTAACTTTCTTTTTCTACTTCTGGTAGAATTCAGGCAGAGCAGACACTCATCACTATGTTGAATACGTACATTAGAAGAAGAAGAAGAAGAAGAGGTAGTAATAATATACAGCAGGGGTTGGAAAATAAGTTTTGCATCGGAGGTAAAGTGCAGGACTCGCAACCCAAGGACTGAGG
>NW_025743855.1:0-864 GCF_021292245.1 Micropterus dolomieu
AAGTTATTGTGAGCAGACGGGTAATCTGTGAGAAAAACACCTGCTGTTTGTAGATGGTCTACACTGAGATACTTAGTAGCCTACTGAATCAATGCAACCCTACCCATGACCCCACAAATACATTTAAAAGTACTTTTACAACTACATAAAAAAAAATTGACCCTAAACATGTTTGTACAGCAGGATTATCTAACATTCCCTGCTTAAAACACATCACATCCACCTCCTAACACTGCATTTTCTGCTCTCTGTGACGTAGTCACCGTGAACTAAGCTTCTAACCACAGGTCAGGAGCTGTAGTTCCAACTATGCAACTTAACAACAGTTGGTGCGAACGTTCGTCTGAACTATGGTTTCAGGGAACACCTGCGTCGCTTAACGATGGTTCGTACCGTGTAAGTTACCAACTTAGTTACCTCCGTAGTTCCAACTAGGGTTTTAGGAAACAGTTGCGTCGCAACTGCAAAGTTCCAACCAAGGAAGTTGCTACCGCAGTCAGCAACGATGCTTTTGGGAAACACACCCCTGTTCAAGATGATTAAAACCACCAAAACATTTGTTTATTTGATGACTTTTCACAGTGATGAACTTTACTCTGGTTTTCTTTCTCTCGCAATATCTCTGACATCTAAACCAGCAACAACAACAACAACAACTAAACCAGCAACAACTAAACCAGCAACAACAACAACTGAAAACACAAAATCAACAACCAATGATACTTCAACAAAACTTCAAGGTAGTAACTCATCTTTCTCTAGAGTCTCTCTGTCTTCCTGTCAGCCTCTTTCTCTCCACATACTGAACTAAAACAAACTTTTTTATTGATTTTATATGTTGATTTTTAAGTTATAAAGCCAGTC
>NW_025743856.1:0-1287 GCF_021292245.1 Micropterus dolomieu
CCCTGCCCCAACAACAACTGAAGTAACAACGACACCAGCTCCAACAACTGAAGCAACGATGACACCTGCCATGACAACAACTGAGGCAACAACGACACCTACGCCAACAACAAATGACGCAACAACGACATCTTCTCCAGCAACTGAAGCAACAACGACCCCGGCCCCGGCCCCAACAACAACTGAAGTAACAACTACAAGTACTCCAACAACTGAAGAAACGATGACACCTGCTCCAACAACTGAAGCAATGAAACCTGCCCCGACAACAACTGAATCAACGACACCTGCTCCAACAACTGAGACAACAACTACACCTTCCCCGACAACAACTGAGGAAAACACTTCAACTGCTCCAACAACTGAGGCAACAAAAATACCTGCTCCAACTCAGGCAACCACGACACCTGCCCCGACAACAACTGAAGCCACAACAACAGCAGCTCCAACAACTGAGGCAACAACGAAACCTTCGCCAACAACAACTGAGGCCACAACGACACCTGCTCCAACAACTGAGGCAGCGACACCTGCTCCAACAACTGAAGCAACAACGAAATCTTCTCCAACAACTGAGGCAACGACGACACATTTTCCAACAACTGAAGCAACAACAACACCTGCTCTAAAGCCTGAAGAAAGGACCACACTTGCTCCAACAACTGAGAAAACAACGACACCTGCCTCGACAACAACTGAAGCAACAACAACACCTGCCCCGACAACAACTGAGGCAGTGACACCTGCTCCAACAACTGAAGCAACGACAATTGCTCCATCAACTGAAGAAACAACACCTGCTCCAACAGCTGAGTCAAAAACGACCCCTGCCCCGACAACCAATGATGAAACAACGACACCTGCTCCAGCAACTCAGTCGACAACGACCCCTGCCCAAACAACAACTGAAGTAACAACGACACCAGCTACAACAACTAAAGCAACGATTACACCTGCTCCAACAACTGAGGCAATGAAACCTGCCCCAACAACAACTGAGGAAACAACTACAACTGCTCCAACAACTGAGGCAACAAAAATACCTGCTCCAACTCAGGGAACCACGAAACCTGCCCCGACAACAACTGAAGCCACAACAACAGCAGCTCCAAAAACTGAGGCAACAACGACCCCTGCCCCAACAACAACTGAAGCCGCAACAACAGCAGCTCCAACAACTGAGGCAACAACGACACCTGCGCCAACAACAACTGAGGCAACAACGACAGAAGCTCCAACAACTGAAGCAACAACGACACCTTCGCCAACTACAAATGAAGCAACAAC
>NW_025743857.1:0-575 GCF_021292245.1 Micropterus dolomieu
CCCTCCGTAATGCCAGAGCAGCGTACTACTCGTCATTAATAGAGAAAAATAGGAACAACCCCAGGTTTCTTTTCAGCACTGTAGCCAGGCTGACAGAGAGTCACAGCTCTATTGAGCCAAGTATTACCATAGCTCTCAGTAGTTACGACTTCTTGAGCTTCTTTAATGATAAAATTCTAACTATTAGAAACATAATTCACCAAGACCTGCCATCAACTGGCACCAACTTATCTCTAAACTCAGGAACCTTAGAAACTGTTACGAGGTGTGGTGTGTGGACAGAGAGGACCCAAATGCAGCACTCTGAGGGAAGGAGGTTTATTGAGGGAAAAAGGGTGAGAGGGACTGGAGTGGAGGGAGAGGAGGACGTCGGGGAAGCACAGGCACGGGGAACCAAGGAGACAGGGGGCCAGGGAACACAGGGGCCGAGGAAGCGAGGAGAGGCGGGGGAACAGGGAGGACGCCGTGAGGGAAGTCCGAGGAGGAGTGGGCCAGTGGATGAGCCCAGCCGAACGGAGGACGAGGGTGAGTGTACCTGGGAGGGAAACAGACAGAGAGACAAGGTTAGGGAAGAC
>NW_025743858.1:0-391 GCF_021292245.1 Micropterus dolomieu
TTTTATAGGAGAGCTTTTCCCGATCTTATTTGACTTTATTTTATCCCTTTTTATTTTATTGTATTTTACTAATTTTATATTAAATTTTCATGCTCTTATCTTTTTTTTTTTGTATTATTCTTTACACTTGTTAAAGCACTTTGTAACTTGTTTTTGAAAAGTGCTCTACAAATAAGGATTATTATTATTATTATTATTATTACTGAGCCTGTGAAACGGTCTCTTCATAGCTAATTTGTTGAAGAGAATAAAAAAGACTTTCGCCCAAAACCCTCCATCTTCACCATCGCTGTACTTCGTTCGTCTCTAGTAGAACTTTCTTCTTTAGCCGAATCTTCTGCAGCTGCAGAGTAGACAATGCTTCCTGTTTACACCAGCATGCACATGCCCA
>NW_025743859.1:0-5796 GCF_021292245.1 Micropterus dolomieu
GTCTGTATTTATGCATGGACTTTCGATGGGCCCATTAAATTTTTCCTCAAGACAGAATTGGTTAAGAGTGCAGAATTAAGGCAACAATATTTCATTTATATCTTATATTAATGAAGGACAGGTAGATTAAATATTAGATACCTCTCTAACGGTTACATTAAAACCTTCATGAAAGTAGGATTTATCACAGGACAGTTGTGTTGAACGGCATTAGTTTTAGATCAGTGTACTTAATAATACACTTCCATCTTTTCAGGACAATGTTTTTTTTTCTTTGTCTTTGTTTTTTTTTACTGTTTTGATTATTATATGATCACAACTGTTACAATGTAAGTCATTCACACCTATTGCCAATATTTTTATGCTCATTTTCTGAATTTGTATTTTATTGTCATTTCAAACTGAGTATTTACATTTCTTTACATGTTTTGTATTGTTTTGTCTTGCATGGGAAATAGTGAGTTAAGACTCCTTGTGTTTGGCCTGATGAGTGACAGCTTGGAAACACTTTTTTAAAAATGTAAATGGTTATAAACTTTATTTTTAGCTGCATTTAAGTCTTTGACATTGAGTTTGTATTCCAATCTGATTAACCAGAACATTTATTACATCTTTTTGAAGTTGTAAAATCTGAAATGAAAAGCGCTCCATCGTTTTGGGGCATGCATTAACTTTGAAAACAACAGTTTTTTGCAGTAAAATAGAAACCAATCTGTACACATGATGTTGCTAACAGAGCTCATAGCAGGGCAGTATGTAATTTATCCAGTTTGTCTCTTACTAGTCTGAAATGTGGTGAGAGTGAGAGTTTGTGAGACCATAATTATTATTTCTCATTAATGTTCTTTCTCATTAATGTTCTTGATGCTTAAATAGATCTGAGTCATGACAGCAACACTCACATAATTACTTAGGTGATTGTGCCTCCAAAATAAAAACGCAAGAACGTTTTTTGTTGAGTTTATTGAGAGCCTTTACTTTGAAAAGTTCTGAAGAACATTCGAAAGAGTCTCTGGCTTTCTTGACACACCACTGAAAAAGCCGTCCGTAAACGAGTGATTGGATTCCCCTGAATTTCCTCAGGGAAATGAAAATAAGCGTCCATAGGTTTAGGAATGCAGATCAAACGCCAGGACGTACAAGCACTGCGGCACATGCATTATTGTGAGCATGTGAAAAAGACTTATCAATTTATTTAGCAAGGGAGAAAAAAAAGTCTGCAGGATTTTAGGATCAATCTTACAACTCCTGCAACGGGAGTCCCACACTCTACCAACTGAGCTAAACATGCACATGAGTATCCAAAGGTTTGAAATAATTTGACTGAATATATATTAATATTTAATATATATCAAAAGAACAAAATTGATTGCTTGATGTTTAGTATGTAAAGCGAGTGAGACATGTGGGACCGCCTCTTCTCCCATCATGTACCTCTCCATCTGTTCAGAAGTAAGATTGGTAGCAGAGGCCACGCCCATCTGCCAGATGTGACCTTCAACTAGGTCACCAAATGACTGTTGATACCATTGTGTTTCTTGTCTGTCATAGAAGAGCGTCACATGGGGAGGGTCTGGAGGTGTGGTGTAGGGTTCGAGGAGGGTGATCCATTTTTTCCACAGGAGGTAGGAGCTCATCAGTCCCCCTTTTTCAGGAGTCTCAGGTTGCACGAGGCCCCAATAGATGTCAGCTGTGTGAGCCTGCAGGTGTTGTAACAACCATTGTCCAGTTTGAGGGTATCCACATCGAAACTGAGTTCCATCTGGTAGGGTAACTACCAGTCCATCAGCGCTGCACAAGATGGTGGCTCCTAATTTTATCAGGAGATCTCTTCCCAGTCGGTTTACAGGGACTGTAGGGGACACCACAAATGGGTGAAGCAAGCGTTGGTGTCCCAGTTGTGTTGGCAGCGATTCAGTCACTGGCAGTTTCTGTCCTACCCCAGAGAAACCTACAACCTGCACGGTGTCATTGGAGATTTGATCACGTGGTGGGGTCTCTGCGTAGCTCCCTGACTTCTTTGTTGGTTGTTAGGATTTTGTGGACAGTTCTAGCCCAGTGGGAGGTGTACATATGAAACATCCTCCGTAGCCACCTCTGTTTCCTCCCCTAGGAGGTTCCCATGACCGTTGGTTCCACCCTTGATTCTGAGAGGGGTGGTGTGGATCCACCCACGGTGGGATGGGATATAAATCTGGAGTATGTGGGTCAGTGGGCGGAGCTCCAGCCACCAACTGTTTAGTAGGGCCCTTCTTTTTCTCATTTACCTCCTGTCTCGCCTTCCCCAGCTGCAGCTTCAGTAGCTGCGTCCGCAATCTCATTCTCTTTCCCTTCTTCCTGATCTTTGGCTCTCTGCAAGTGGTGTATTAGGTGTCTCTCCCAAATCTGGGACTCACTTCCTGGGAGGTCTGGATTGCTCAGCATGGCTTCTTTAACAGAGTTTGGAACCCCCTCCAATACAGCCTTCCTGAACCACTCTTGCTGGACACCTCCCTTTCCAGGGTGACAGCCAGTGTTTCTGGCCCAGGTTTCCTTGCACTTATCTAAATAATCACGTGGGTTTTGGTCTGTTTTCCAGGGGAGTTTGGGCACTGTCGCTGCATTGGGTAGTGGGAATCGTTCTCTCATTGCTGCCCCTACATCCATCACTAGTCGAGTAAAGGGAATCTCATCAGGCACATCCTCAAGTCGTCCCTCTCTCTCTATCTCCCTCATGACCTGGGAGACATCTGGCTGCTACAGCTCTCCAGTCCCCCAGGGCTAATTTCTGTCCTGCTGTTAGCTTGTCTAGCTGGTCGAGCCACAATCCTCCCCCATCAGCTACAGGTGGCATTTTTTCCACTACGGCCTACAACACCTAAGCTTATATTTTTCCCCAAACCCTCCTGTTCCTTGTAGCAAAGGGAGATTGAGCACCTGTGGGGGTTTTATCTGTCGGTTGCTCTTCTGGCATCTTATCTTCTCCAGCTCATCTACTACCTTGCTGTGCTTGCTTTCCCTTCTCCTGTGACTCTTGGATAAGTCGCCTAGCTCTTTTAGTAGTGGCCTATCTGTGGGTTCAGGGGAACTGTATCCTCTAGCACCCTGGCCTATCAACGGCTTGTTATCATCCCGTTCCTCTTCCTCCTCCTGTTCCTCTTCTTCCAGCTCATCTTCTTCTTCTGAGTGAGGTTGCTCCTTCAGGAGCCAGACAAGTGTCCAGTCACCTCTTCCCTCCTGTCACTCCCTCTTGATGTTTTACCTCGGTGTCCAGATCCTCCTGTGTTCTCCTCCCTACGCCTCCTGGCTTTAAAGGGGAGGTTGTCGTCTTCCTCTCTGCCCTTCAGGACACCTCGTGAGGTTGGGCATCCTCCTGCAGTCTCTATGGTAAACTTACCTCCAGAGTCTTCTAGCACCGGGTAGATACTTACCGGGGGTGCTGTAGGCTCCGTGGCACCTGAGTAAGGTGGTGGTGGCATACCTTTGTCCCCTTCCATCTTAGTGTTTATTTTATCTCTTCCTAATTGTCTCACTGCCTGTACATCTACAGCCAGCACGAAGCACTTCTTTCTCTCCTCTTCCATTTTTTCTGCTTCAGCTCTGCACTTCCTCTTTTGCAGCAGACTGACAGTCTTATCTTTTTCTCCGTTTCGCTTCTTCTTTTTCTTCTTTTGTTTGTCTTTAGGTTTGCTTCTGTTGCTTGTTACCAATAACACATTATCAATTTGCTCTCCCCATGGTTTCCATGGGCCCCATCCCCCATCATCAATTTCTCTGTCAAATTCTCCGTCCATCCTGACCCTGCCTAACACGTGTATCAGCCAGTCAGTTTGTATGGAGTTCACCCGAGCAACTGACCTAATCAAACAGTACTTCTCACTCCCTGTCTCAGTTCACTTCAGTTGCCACCGTTAGGTTTCTGTGAACAGAGTGGAGGCTTTTCCTGTTTGAGACACTGATGCACAAAGTATCCCTTGGAGAATATCACTCACTCACACATTCACTCCTCTGTTCGTTCACACGCAGCGCGCTGAGGTCCCAGACCTACAGAGATCCCAGATCTGTACTTTAATTTTACCTTGTGAGAGCCTAAACCACGATGCTTGGATATTCCAGATATCCGGGCCTTTCACCCTTGGTACTTCGGGGGTCCTGAATTTCCCGGGACTCAAACCCAGCTTCGGTATTTCAAACCGAACACTCCTCTTTTCTGGAAAGTGAGGAGGCTGGAGACGCCACTCCCAGGGACAAATCACATTCAACGGGCACGGTTATATCACCAACTATCCAGTTGATTTACTCATCAGTTTACACACAACCACTCAAAATGACACTTTGTTATTTCCCAACAGGACCCGAAAATCCTATATTTCCTGTCCACTTGATACCTTTTCTCTTTTAATTGACTGTACATTCAGGACTTTTATCGTTCACAATTTAGTTCATTTACTCAATAGGCAGATTCGTTTAAACAGGTTCTGCTTACCTTTTGTTAGTGGCGCCGGAACGATTCAAGTCCCTTGTGTCCAATCACTCAGCCAATTAATGATCTCGACCCATCCCGGACGAGCCCCCAAATTGTTGAAGTGCAACGACTTCCCTGAATTCGTTGATGAGAAGGATCAGATGAGACAAGGTATCAAGTTCACACAATGTTGATTTATTCAACCCAATACAGATATATATCCGGAGACTCTGCTGTCTGGCTGTCTAACACAGAGTCTGACTCTCTCGTGTTTGCCATATATGGTAATTGACAGTTGGTATAGAATGTTCTAGTGTGCCTTAGGGGCTGTCATGTGAGTGTATGTGTGTGTGACTCTATTAATAAAAGTGTGAAGTGTGTCAGAGTGTGTATTATTGTCCGGGCCCGGTTTCCTGTCATTCAGCACAAGCTTCTAACTGTCTTAACTGTTGAATTACCTTAAGATAATGATGTCACACACTATTGAGTATCATATGAACAATCCTAAGTAATAAGTAAGCATATAAGAGAATCATATCCTGCAATATCACTGTAGGGTTGTGTTGTATATCCACACAAGATGTGATGTTTTTAACAGTGTTTTATAGAAATCCACATTGCTTATTGCTTATATACCAGTGGTTCTTAACCTGGGGGTCGGGACCCCCCTGTTGGTCGCGAGAATGCTACTATAGGCACGGACAGACTAAAGTTGTGAATGGAATCACTTTGGGTGGACACTGTAAATATTTTGCACTGTTTAATCCAGTAGGTGGCAGTGATGCCAACCGCTACTGTTTTGAGTGTGTGAGGTGTACAAACACGCAAAATATTTTCAACTTCAAAAAAGGGTCTGACTGCCAGAAAGGTTAAGAACCCCTGTCATATACTATTTTAAAGTTGCAAAGTTCAGTGTTTTGCTCTAAACTGCATTTTGTTGTATTTAGTATACAATGACAATAGAGTCTCAATCATGAATCCTGAAATCTGTTAGTTTGGGGGAGTTCTGGGGGTCCTCCCCCAGAAGATATTGAGCATTAAACACTTAATTTCTGTCTTTCCTGCATCAATTTGTGGTGGAAGTGTTTTTATTTATCCATCTTATCTACTTTTCACCTACCGCCCTGCACGGTCTCTCAGATCAACTGAACTCGGTTTATTGTCCATCCCTCGTTTCCGGTTGTCTACAGTAGGTGGAAGGTCATTTAGTGATAATGCTCCAAAATTATGGAATTCACTGCCCCTTTCACTTTTAAATATTTCATCTGTGGCTACATTCAAGACACAGTTAAAAACATATCTATTTAACATGTATTTCGTTTAAATGTGACTATATGTATCCTATGTGATTG
>NW_025743860.1:0-1563 GCF_021292245.1 Micropterus dolomieu
TAGTGACGATTCTCTCTGACCAATCAGCAGTCTGCTGTGTTTTCACGTCACATTTTAGGATCGCCTCAGCTCGCTTGGAACCTCGACAGAGGTGATACGAAAAAAAGTATCTAGAAGCAGGTACAGGTCCGACTTTTCTACAGTGGAAAACCAAACAAAGGCGAGCCGAGCTGGTACTGTGCAGTGGGAACGAGGCTTTTATCTCCATTTCATCTTCTATCGGTGTTTCCTCTATATGCATTCACCAACGGCGGTGCGCTGCTGCTGAATCACGACTGCGCTACAAATGTTTTCACTGGCACACTGTGCGAGCACGGCAGCACTCAACGCTCGGCTCGCTTCCTCTCCTCGTTCTATGCAGAGCATACAGATGCTGTTATAAGAGCAGCGTAACTCTGAATCAGGAGGTGCGCAGCGAGTGTGTGACTGTCCGAGCGGCAGGAAGTGACGCTGAACGCGAGCGGAGGAAAATATTCTGCCAGTAAATGTCCGGTGTCTGTTACAGCGTGTCGGCTTCTCAAGACCAAGAAAAGTCTGTTGTTTCCCAGCTGCTGGAAAAGTGAAGCCGGTTAGCGCTAAGTTAGCCAACATCTCCCCTTCAGACTGAGCAGCTTCTACAGCAGCTACAGAGCTGCTCTGTAACTTAACTTTAGCTGGAAGCTGGATTTTATTACTGCCTACTTGTCCAATGTTGAGAACATCAGGTACAAACTGAGAGTAAACTGGTGCAGCCTGCAGCTCCGTCCTGTACAGACTGATTCAATTCTTTTTCAGTTTTCAGTTGGAAAAGAAAGGACGGAGGTGACTGGAGGAGCTGAGGTCAGTAAAGCTAATTAGTGATGCAAACTCGTCCTTTTAAGCTGATGAGGAGACGTTTCTGTTTGGATGTTAATGTGCAAATAAAATGCACCTCAGAAGGGAGGAGGTTTCTCACGCTGCCTATTTTTATATTAATGTCTACAGATAAATGTCAGAAGCTGTAAAATGAAGACACAAACATGAACAGTCGTATCTAGAATGATTCTGATCACATTAACAGGGTTTTAGGGGTGATGCCCAAAACAAGCTGTGCCCTCACTGTAAAATCACTGTGGAGCAACAGAACCAACCAAATGACTTTCTCCAGATCTAAAGCTTGTAGTTCCTCCAGCAGGCTGATCTTTGGCTGTTGGTTATTTATTATCTTTTCCAACTATTTGTTCAGAGATATGGTGAAAATAACGGCCCAATATGATGTGAAATTACATATTTTTCATTGGAGGAAGACCTCCAAACACAAACATTCATGTAAAGCTCACATTAAACTGGGAAAACACTGCAGTTTTAAGCTGTTCTAAGGTGCATCACATGCTCATGGACACAAGAACTAAAATTTTGCTACTATTCCATCCTAGGAGAAACACTGTTCTATTATCTCTCCAGACTCTGTCAGGCTGCTGGACGGGACTAGTCTGTGCTCAGGCAGACTGGAGGTGAAGTCTAACCAGTCTAACCAGTCTAACCAGTGGTGGTCCTCAGTGTGTGAAGCTGACTTTGACCAGCAGGATGCAGAGGTGGTCTGTA
>NW_025743861.1:0-1832 GCF_021292245.1 Micropterus dolomieu
TACTAGAGCCTCTGTGTGTAACTTAGTGTCAGTAATTAGCCTTGGCCCGTCCCAACGATGTGTGGAGTAGCGTCGACGTTTCAGTAATTAGCCGTGACTCGTAACGTTACCAACGTTGTTTCAGTAATTAGCCATGGCCTGTTCCAACGATGTGGGTGGAGAGGCGTCGGCATTTCAGAAATTAGCCTTGACCAGGTGAGTTGCTTTCTTAAAATTGTTAGCTAATCTGTGACGAGTTTCTTTTGCAATGTTATTCGCTTATTAGTGAGTTTGTACTCAGCTCCAGCTTAACCTGCCAATTTAAAAATATAAAATAAAATGGCGTGAGGAAGGTAGACTTTACTGGCGCCATCGTGTGTTTGACTGTCTGACCGTGAGAAGAGCAAAGAGAGAGCTGAGCAGGTGAAGATAACATTAGTTGATTTTGACTCTTTTTTATTTTTTATTTATTTATTTTTTTTGAAAGAGTGCAGTGACGTTAAAACGGCAGCCTCTGATCCACCACATCTGTTTTAACAGGCAGTGGCGAGTTGTTAAATCATTGTTTCCCATACGTAATTTATTTGTGGCGTCCCGCCACAATATCAACGCAGACTGCCACATATTGATTTTCGTTTTTTTTTACTAGGCCTATTTAAAATCTAAATCTAATCCCGCCCCTCTCCCTCATGAACACAGCAAAAGAAGAGGTTATAGTAAACATTTATACTTAAAACTATGTATTTTTATCTCTTTTCAGGTAAAAGTAGTCTACAATGCTGCTGCGTGTCATCATATCAGAAAATGAAGACATCCCATCCAGTGTTGAGCTGTATCAGGTGTTGCGAACAAAGCTTGGTCTGAGAGGTGGATTCATTTTGCAATAATCAGTAATGCAACCTAATCAGTTGTGCAACCTAACAGACATCAAAGACCTTCCTGTGGGGTGGGCAACTGTGAAAGTGTTGTTCACAGCTGATGACGTCTCAGATTCTACACTGGACACTTGCAGCCTCCCTTCTCTTAGTAGAGATTGTGTTGAATGGCCTGACCCCTTCCCGATTCCACAGTTCTCACATGATGTGGAGCTGCAGCTGAAAGAAGCCAATGCTAAGGATGGATCTGTAATGGTGATTCCTAAAGGTTTAAAGACATTCTTGATATACTGGCCGACAGTATGTCAAAGATTAGTGCTTATCCTGAGAGGCATCACTATGAGAATGAAGCCAAAGCACTTGTGGAGAAGCATCCTAGTCTGAAGGAGCTAGGGTCAGAAATGGGATGGTACTCGTGGTTTCACAGCCTGAAATTTAAGCTTGGAAACTATCGGCAAAAGTTAAGTGCAGCAGGATACCTTGAAGTGGTGGTAAAGAAAAGGAGAAGGTTCGAAGGGGAAAGTGTAAAGAAGTCAAAGAAGGGTGAGGTCAACTACTGTCCAGATCCGCCTGAAGGACAGAGTCCTGAAAACATGGAGAAGTGTAATATGATGGAGGCTGAAATGCTGAAGAGACCCTGATCCCCAGCTGGTAGAAGACCTGATGGTTGCTACGTTTTCCCAGCGCAGAAAAGAGATAATTGGAGATCAGCCACTCATCACAGAAGTCATTTCCAGATGGCCAGCTCTGTTGCATGAGAGACAGGTACTCAGTTGACAGATAGAAGCACGTTTTGTCTGATACTGTGTCTTGTTCATAATTATGTTTGACTTATATTTTCTATCTGCCTCTTCTCAGATCAGGACGGAGTTCAAGAGAATGGTCACCAAAGACCTTCTGGAATATTTTCTCGACAGACGTGATGGCCTGGTCCCAAGACTGCTAGAGGTGTACAAAGCAGCAACCAAGACTGGAAAG
>NW_025743862.1:0-3272 GCF_021292245.1 Micropterus dolomieu
CCTCGAGCAGAACCATGGCTCAGGGTGGGCGGCCATCTGCCTCGACCGGTTGGGGTGAGAGAGAGAGAGAGAGAGAAAGAGAGAGAGAAAGAGAGTGACAACACTCCAATGTGCCTGATGGGACGAGATCTACTCTGTCAATTGAAGGCTCATATAATGTGCACCCCAACCGGATTGCACATAGAGTTTCCAGAAGATCACACAACCTACGGAGTGGCAGAACACACTGCAGGGATGATGCCCCTAACCAAATTACCAGAAGAGCCATACCAAGAAGAAGTAAAAGAGAAATACAGAGTCATGCCCAAGGTATATTGGATTAAACTTCAGCTGCGTTCCCGGCTGCTGCAACTATGGGAAACACAGAATACAAAAGCACATCTAGGAGAAATTGGCAGAAAGCCCCAGTTGCCACTACATTGCACAATCCATTATGATGAAAGACAGCAACACCAAGATTATGAAACCTTATGGGATGAAGTGATCAACAAGACTCTACACTATCTGACAGTCCAAAATGTGTACATAGGACCACAAGGAGCAGCGGCTGCTGTCATCCTCCCACCAGAACTGCAAGACTGGTTCGCGGTTTCGGGCTCTGTCCCACATGTGACCTTGCTTGTGTCAGAAGGTTATGAGTCCCATGATTTAGGACCAATGGTTAAGGGAGCATTACAGATACCAAACTGGACACAAACACATGATGCAAACATACACATTGCCTCAGATAGACAATGCATGAGAATAACACTGACAGCAGTCGATGAGGGAATAGCAGAAAAAGTGATAGTTGATAGGGGACCACAGGATAAGAAATTGCCTCTATTAATGATGGTAACAGACAGGCACAGAGCATTATTGGATCAAGTACCTCAGGAACTGTGGTCAAAACACAAAACAGATGTAGGACTAGTCAAGTCAGCACAGCCAGTAAAAATAAAACTTAGAAAAGACATCACATTGCCATACCAAAGACAATATCCACTGAAACAGCATGCTTTGGAAGGGATCAGACCTACAATTGAGGGTCTGATGAAGGCTGGGGTCCTGGTCAAAACACAGAGTCCCTGTAATACGCCGATCTTCCCAATTAAAAAGCCACATTCAAACGATTACCGATTGGTTCATGACCTGAGACAAATAAATGCCATTGTAGATGCAGAAATACCTGTTGTTCCGGACTTACACACCTTGCTCTCTAACATCCCACCAAACACACAATGGTACACAGTGATAGATTTGTGCTCAGCATTCTTCAGTGTGCCACTACACCCAGAGTCACAGTACTTGTTTGCTTTCACATTCGACGGTCATCAGATAACTTATAGCCGTCTAGTGCAGGGTTTCGTTTCAAGTCCGTCAATCTTCAACAGAGTACTGGCACAAGTTTTACAACATCTAGAGGTAGAAAGCACTGTGATTCAATACGTGGACGACATTCTCATATGTGGATCATCAGAACAACAATGTGAGGAGGATACCATGACGATATTGTCAGCATTGGCCAAAGGAGGGCACAAAGTTAGCAAGGACAAACTTCAGTTCTGTCAGACTGAAGTAGAGTATAGGTATAGGTATAGTCGCTCGTGGATTTGCGATTACGCAATAAAAACAGCTCCATTACGAGCTATGATAAGAGCAGCAGGCCAGGCGGCCAAATCAGCCCAGTTGTACTGGACTGAGGAAGCCGAAGGGGCCTTCCAAGCACTAAAACAGGATTTGCGTTCTGCTCCAGCACTGGGCAATCCAGACTATTCTAAACCATTCCACCTGTATGTAGCTGAAAGATCAGGGTTTGCGAGTCCCGTGCTAATGCAAGACACACCAACAGGTAAACAACCACTCGCATATTACAGTACAAAACTGGATAACATTGAGATGGGCCTGCCACCGTGTTATCAGGGATTGGCAGCAGCAGTTTTTGCATTTCAAAAAGCCTCTTCCTTTCGATTTGTTCTAACCCAAGCTAGGAAAACAGGATACGAAGTCATCCTGTCTGCACCGGAACTCACTATCCAACGGTGCAACACAGTGAATCCAGCAACACGTATGGTGCTGCCAGTAGATGGAACACCACATGACTGCATACAGGTAACAGACACGTTCATGAGAATACGCGAGGATTGTCACAATCAACCAATCCCAGCTGATTTGACATTCTTTGTTGATGGCTCTTGTTTCAGGGACGCCACAGGTAATCATGCAGGATATGCAGTGGTACAGCTAAACAAAGATAATACCTTCACAGACGTTCAAACCACCAGTGTACCTCAACCATGTTCAGCACAGTTAGCAGAAATCAAGGCTCTAACAGCAGCCTGTAAGCTGGCAAAGGGAAAGCGTTTGAATGTATACACAGACTCAGCTTATGCATATGGAGTGTGTCATGTGCATGACAACACTTGGAAACAGAGAGGGTTCTGCAGAGCAGATGGAACTCCGGTAATACATGGAGAAGCCGTCTCTGCATTATTAGAAGCAATCCATGAACCAACAGCAGTAGCAATTATAAAGTGTCCAGCACATCAAAAAACAGACACTCTGATAGCTCGAGGTAACAACCAAGCAGATGAAGTTGCTAAACGAGCCACAGTAGGAGAAGTTATGGGTCCAATGGTAGCAGTTGAGGATTGTGAACCACTTACAAATTTGTCATCTCTCATTGCAGCACAAGAAGCAGCTGACGTGTATGAGAAGTCCATGTGGCTAAAGAAAGGGGCCAGACAAGTAACTGAGGATGGACCCCAGAAAGGGTTATGGAGGGGTCCACATGGCCATTTTGTGCTGCCTATTTGTTTAACACGCTTTGCTATAAGGAACGCTCACGGACCAGACCATTGTTCCAGGGGACAGGTACTTAGGCGCATACAGGCAGTATGGTGGTCACCTTATCTGGCAGCCACCGTAGATAGGACATTGAACGAATGTCAGGGTTGCGCTCTTTTCAACACAAGAAAGTCATTCTCAGCCCCTCTGGCTCACATACCAGCGCCAGATGGTCCGTTTAGACATCTCATAATAGACTATGTAGACATGACAGAGAGGGTAAACAGAATGAGGTATATCCTAGTAGTGGTTGACAGATTCAGTAGATGGATTGAAGCAACACCAACCGCCAGCCCAGACTATAAGTCAGTGGCAAAGTTCTTATGCAGGGAAGTTTTTCCACGATTCGGCTTACCAGACAAGATCAGTTCAGACAACGGACCACACTTTGTAGCACAGGTCATAAAGACAATGCTCCAAATGTTGGGCATTAAACAAAGATTTGG
>NW_025743863.1:0-9299 GCF_021292245.1 Micropterus dolomieu
CAGAAATTTGACGTCGATCCGACTAAATCCCTAGGAGGAGTTTGTTAAAGTACGAAGTGTGTAAATCATCCCAAAATGGCCGTAAAATTCAAAATGGCCGACTTCCTGTTGACTTTACGCTATGGGTTCTTGAGGCTTTTTTTTGCGTCTTGATACGATACATGTCCCCAGAAAATTTCGTACATGTAGGTTGAACGTGAACGAGGGGCTAATTTTTTCCAATTTTCTAGGTGGCGCTAGCGAGTCATTTTGCAACGCCCATGTGCGAAACTTGTAGAATACGAAATTTTTCACCGGTTCTGACATGTTTGCAAATTTTGGTGAGTTTTCGAGAATGTTTAGGCCATGTCATTTGGGCCTACCTCGCACGGTCGTGCTCGGGCCCTAAATATATATAATCCGAGCAAATTCAATAGGGACCTCGCACGGTCGTGCTCGGGCCCTAATAATCTTAGCAAATTCAATAGGGACCTCGCACAGTCGTGCTCGGGCCCTAACTATTGTGTCACCATTATTATACTCCGACAACACTCCAATGTGCCTGATGGGACGAGACCTACTTTGTCAATTGAAGGCTCATATAATGTGCACCCCAACTGGATTGCACATAGAGTTTCCAGAAGATCACACAACCTACAGGGTGGCAGAACACACTGCAGGGATGATGCCCCTAACCAAATCACCAGAAGAGCCATACCAAGAAGAAGTAAAAGAGAAATACAGAGTCATGCCCAAGGTATATTGGATTAAACTTCAGCTGCGTTCCCGGCTGCAGCAACTATGGGAAACACAGAAAACAAAAGCACATCTAGGAGAAGTTGACAGAAAGCCCCAGTTGCCACTACATTGCACCCTCCATTATGATGAAAGACAGCAACACCAAGATTATGAAACCTTATGTAATGAAGTGAGCAGCTAAACAAAGATAATACCTTCACAGACGTTCAAACCACCAGTATACCTCAACCATGTTCAGCACAGTTAGCAGAAATCAAGGCTCTAACAGCAGCCTGTAAGCTGGCAAAGGGAAAGCGTTTGAATGTATACACAGACTCAGCTTATGCATATGGAGTGTGTCATGTGCATGGCAACACTTGGAAACAGAGAGGGTTCTGCAGAGCAGATGGAACTCCGGTAATACATGGAGAAGCCGTCTCTGCATTATTAGAAGCAATCCATGAACCAACCGCAGTAGCAATTATAAAGTGTCCAGCACATCAAAAAACAGACACTCTGATAGCTCGAGGTAACAACCAAGCAGATGAAGCTGCTAAACGAGCCGCAGTAGGAGAAGTTATGGGCCCAATGGTAGCAGTTGAGGATTGTGAACCACTTACAAATTTGTCATCTCTCATTGCAGCACAAGAAGCAGCTGACGTGTATGAGAAGTCCATGTGGCTAAAGAAAGGGGCCAGACAAGTAACTGAGGATGGACCCCAGAAAGGATTATGGAGGGGTCCACATGGCCATTTTGTGCTGCCTATTTGTTTAACACGCTTTGCTATAAGGAATGCTCATGGACCCGACCATTGTTCCAGGGGACAGGTACTTAGGCGCATACAGGCAGTATGGTGGTCACCATATCTGGCAGCCACCGTAGATAGGACATTGAACGAATGTCAGGGTTGCGCTCTTTTCAACACAAGAAAGTCATTCTCAGCCCCTCTGGCTCACATACCAGCGCCAGATGGTCCGTTTAGACATCTCATAATAGACTATGTAGACATGACAGAGAGGGTAAACAGAATGAGGTATATCCTAGTAGTGGTTGACAGATTCAGTAGATGGACTGAAGCAACACCAACCGCCAGCCCAGACTATAAGTCAGTAAGTTCTTATGCAGGGAAGTTTTTCCACGATTCGGCTTACCAGACAAGATCAGTTCAGACAACGGACCACACTTTGTAGCACAGGTCATAAAGACAATGCTCCAAATGTTGGGCATTAAACAAAGATTTGGGTGTGTATATCATCCACAATCACAAGGGACAGTGGAACGAGCGGAACTTTGAAAGCAAAACTAGCTAAGATAATAGAGGACAGCAGAGGTAAGCTTAAAGTGGGTAGATGCTCTTCCGCTAGCACTAATGGCAATGAGATCGCAGACTAACAGAATAACGCATCTAACACCGCATGAAATGTGCACTGGGAGGCCAATGCCTGTTCCATACTTGAGAGGTCCATATGAAGGGCCATCTCTTGAACAGTTAGAAAATGAGTTTTCAAGTTATGTCCAGCATTTAACTAGAATCCACAGAACTATCTTCCAACAGGTCAAAGGAGCCACTGAGGAAAGAGACGCTGCCATACCAGAGCGCCAACAAACAATACGCCCTGGTGAGTGGGTGTACGTCAAGGTGTTCAAAAGAAAGTGGAACCAACCCAAACGAGAAGGCCCATTTAAAGTTGTCCTTGCTACACCATCAGCCTTGAAAGTAGAAGGTACGAACGTTTGGTTCCATCTAAACCACTGCTGCAGAGCAAATGAGCCAGAAGGAGCAACTGAGGCAGTCAGAGGAGGAAGGCACACGGGATCCACTGGGGACGGTGACACCGCCCTGCAGGGAGCTAGACGATCCCAGAGCCCAGAGGGAGACAGACAAAGGAGCGGTGAGCCCGCCCTGCAGGGGGAGAGACGATCCGACAGATTGGCCGCCAGACGAACCAGCATTAGATGAACCAGTGACAGCGCAACCAGTAGTGGATCCTTACCTCCAAGAGAAGATGTCACAGATGCAGATAGTACACCCCTTGATTCAGCAGGACAGTCAGGATCAGACAGAGATGTCTATGAATCAGAAGAATCAGGTGACTCAGGTTCAGAAGGAGATAGAGCAGAACAAGGAACTGCAGAAACCCAGCCAAGCCCACTACCAAGTCCCTACGCAGACACAATCCCAAGACCAACACCAAGCCCAATCACAGAGTCAGGACCAGGGTCAGATTCAGGTTCCAGTACAAGAGCAACCCCAAGGTCATGTACAGGTTCGTGTACATACACAAGTCTGACAGAAAGCAGCCCAGAAGCAGGACATGAAACAGGATCAGGAGGAGAATCAGGTTCAGAGCGAGACAGTCTATGCAAGAACAGAAACAGACCCAGAAGAGGGACAGACAGAAACTCCAAGACAGGCAGCTGGTGATGTGGGTAGCAGTGACAGCAGTCCTAGTACTACTAGCATGTCAGGTTCCAGATATGATTCCTCAGAAAGAGAACGGTCCCCCGAGACAGGGACAGATGATTGAATGTGCATTAGGAGTAGCAACAGTAGCAGTGCAGGAAGGTAAATGGCCAAAAAGTGACAAACTAAATTTGACTTATGTAAGAACAACCATGCTAAAAAAGATTCTGACTCAAGGACCAGGAGGTCACATATTAGAAAATCCGCCAGCTGATAAACAATGCGAAGCTGAAGGAGTGGTGGCAATAACGGCAAGCTGTAGTTCTAACAGGTGTACAGATGAAGTGACAGGAACAACTGTAGATAGAAAACTAGCCCGAAAGCTGATTAAGTCCCTGCCACGCCAACAACGAAGGGGACTGGCAGATGATCAGCCAAAAGCAACGTTGAGGCCTAGCCCTAACAGACGACAACCCAGGGTATTACAGAAGACCAAGTCCAGTATACAACAGACTAGGACCAAACCGAGAGTAAAACCCGTGATACAGGGAGAAAGTATGTTTCGTCAATGGCTACAATATTCTGCTCAGCAGGTTAGCTCTCAGTCCTGCATAGCCTGTTACAATGGCAGAAGAGTCCCTCAAATATTGCCCATAAGTTTTGACGCGTGCCAACACCACAATGATTGTTTTGCTTATTGCATGCTAAGAATGACGGCAAAGAAACTTGACGGATGGTCACAGAATAGAACTCATTGTCCATCCTACATGGACCCTTTATTGGAACATTGGGTACCACAGACGGCCGTTAGGAATGAAAGCACAGTATTCCCATTTTGCATAGTAGATACTAAGACTATGATGGTTAATGGACCAGAAGCCAAAGTACAATGTCACTGCAAGAGAATGGCAAAACAGTGCTTGCACACGATAAATGTGCTACAACTGCTAAAGCTAAGTGTCAATGCCAACAGGTGGTGGCAGACTATGCTCCATTTAGAGTTCAGCGAAATCAGAGTTATGCCGACATCCCCATACCGTTCCTAGGTGGAGGCACGTATGCTATGGCAGACATTTTCTGGTTATGTGATGACAGCGATCGCTTGAAAGTAGAGTTGCCACCACATTGGACTGGGATATGTGCTCCAGTCATGGTAACAGGACAGATAACAGTGCTCAGTTCTGCTAACATAGCAGAATCAAAACGTATTGCTAGGAGCTTGAAGATTGACAAAGAAGACAAGGTATATGTAGTTTGGAATCAGGAACCTCACGGTGTGCCGTCAGACCATCGAGCATTAGGAGAAGATTGGATTATATCTGGACAAATAGCAGGGTCAGTTCCCCTACTTGGCCAAGCCATAAATGCACAATACATAGCGCGAAACAGTCGTTGGGTATCCTATCTTTGGTGGAATCATCAGAGATACGTGAATTGGACAATATCGGCCATAGAAACTGTCCGCGAGCAACTACATGCTACATCACTGATGGCGAAACAGAACAGGTTTGTTAGCAGAAGAACAGGGTGTATGTAAGTACTTCGGAGATGAGTGCTGCACAGTAATATCCATGAACACAGGGCAAGAAGGGAATCTTACCAAACTTTTAGAATCATTAAAACAAATGAGGGATGAACAGGTTAAACACTCAAATTGGAACACGAAACAGACATCCATATGGGAGTGGTTTCAGAACATGTCCTGGATTAAAATTCTCCAAACAATAGGAATGGTGGTTGGCTCGTTGATTTTGATAGCTATGGTGATCATGTGCTGTGTATTCCCATTGATCAGGATCATGATAGGCAGAATGATGTCATTAGTCACAGGACAGTATCCGCTCCACATATATAATGATGTGGATGTAGGGATAGAGATGAGGCCCATAAAAGTCGGGATGGAAGTTTCGTCAGCATACGGAAACCCGGCAATTCCATCCGCACCACCTAAACCATCTTTGAGTGAGAATGAGTACATCATCATGGATCAGGATCTTTGGCAAATTCAGGAATAAATAGAATCAAAATGACAGAAGACCAAAAACCAAAACGAAGTAGAAATAGACCAGGTAAAAGAAACAGAGGGAAAGCCCAACAATATAATGAAAAACTACAACCCCTTTTAGACATGTTACCATATGGACCGGTAACACTAGCAAACTCCAAAACAAAATTACAACACTATCACACGTCAGTTCAATCTAAAGATTACCCCTTGTTGCCTGCACCCTACAGATTTTGTTTAACTGCCGTTGGACAACAAGAGTATATCAGGAAGCTCCAGGATTAGTTCTAAGAAGTAGCAAGATAAAGCTATCATATACTTATGAGTTAGTGAATAAGACCTATTGCATGCCCCTAGTTACCACAACAGAGAAGGAAGTAATTAGCATTCAGGCAGGTACCACGACTTTGTTTACAACCTACCCAGCATTGACAAGACAGGGCAGTGATCATTTTAGGCAATTGTCAGAAAAATGTGACTCACTGCATAGACGACACTTATGTCTGCGTCTCTTACACACAGGGAAGAAACCCACTACTAAGTACCGAGCCTGCCCAAAACATAACGTTGTGCCAGTAGAGGACTAACTGTTATTCTTTTAATAGATACAAACATGGCTGAAGGACAAGGAAATGCCGGAGCAGGCAACCAACCGAATTATTCCCCTTAGTTAGGGCAGAGTCAGGGAAGTTGGGAGTACTGGAGAAGCCAGAATTATACACTAGGGCCACAACCTCAACCAAGGCCACCATTGATCAGCAATGCATTGATCGGCGGCTGTGGCTCAGGAGATAGAGCGGGTTGGCCATTAATCGGAAGGTCGGCGGTTCAATCCCTGGCTCCCCCTGGTTGCGTGTCGAAGTGTCCTTGGGCAAGATACTGAAATACCCCGATTCCGCCAGTGTATGAATGTGTGTGAACGTTAGTTTCCGTTTGAGCACTTAGGCTCAGTGTATGAATGTGTATGACTGGTGAATGCAGATGTACTGTAAAAGCGCTTTGAGTGGTCGAAAAGACTAGAAAGGCGCTATACAAGTACGGAGCATTTACATTTACAATTATCAGATTACTCTGGCCAGCACAGGATTCACCGCACAGTCAGTGCATGGGGAACGTCCACCGCCACCTCCATACTCATGGTCTACCATGGAACCTAACAATGCACTGCCCTCAAGGTCATGGCCGCCAGCTACGCCAACCCAAGGAGGGTTTGGACTGCAGCCACCCCCAAGATCCATACTAAGGCAACTACTCACTCAGCCAGATGTGGACCGCGCCAGCTCCACCACGCTCACAACCAACAAGCCCACCAGTTAACTGGAACCAAGTTGCACCACCAGTTCATACTGACGAACCAGGGGATATGGCATCCCAACCATGTTGTCATCTCAGAGCGATGCTTGCACAGCAGGAAGCAGAGCAACCAAGTACATCGGCCGCGATAATGACGACTGCACCCTCAAGACCACCGACAATCTCTTTGTTACCTCTGAGGGATCACTTCAGTTCCTTGACGCACAAGAACCTCCACACCCTGATTGGCGTGCAGTACCACGTACTCAACCCAGTGTACACAGGCTCATGGCATTTATATGCACAGAAAGAGTGTTTGAGGATGCACCAAATCAAGTCGCGGATCCATACGATCCATCAGCACCACTAGCCGACCTGGCAGCAGGACAAGCTGCAATGGGGTTTACAGAGCAGCAAGGACCTCACACCCCCACTGGCGCACGCCCACGCTCAGTTTCCCCACACACCTCAGACATGAGCTTCACTGATGGATATTCTACGGACTCAATACATCAATATAGTCCAACCACGCCTGATCCAAGACCACAGGATACTATGCCAGTGCCAGGGGAATCTCCCACAGTTCATTCTCCTCAACAGCCATGCAATGACGACACACCACGCGCAGAGCAACCAGCATTTTTAGACAACCTCCCGGAGGACAAACAACCCCTTCGACGAAGTGCACGAATTCAGGCCTATTCCCTTGCTACACCTACAACACAACAAGCACCTGCTGAGTCCACTCCAGGGGACATTTCCCCAGCCACCACTGATGGGGATCCTGATTATTGGGGCAAGATACCCCTGCAAGAGTTCAACCAACTCCTGAGTGAGATGCAGCCTGCAAAAATCGCCGCCCGTAGGAAAGACCGTGGCCGTGCTTTGGGCCGCATAGCAGCAAGACTCCGTCAGCAGACGGGACAACTTCGCAGAGCGCCCGCCAAGCAACATGACCTTCTTTTCTTGAGAGAATGTTATTACACCCTACAAACCCACTGTGAACAACTGGAGAAACGCTGTGAGCAATTGGAAGCAGCGTTGTACATCGTCCAAATGAAGTAACTGTTCCTCTAGGGATGGACATTTTTTAGTCTCATCACTGGAAGTTTTTTATATATTTATTTGTTATATGCCTATCACTAAGTGTTAACTTTGCAAATTTTCACCACTTACGTCAATTTATGCTTGCACAACATATTATAGCAAAAAAAACAGCTCACGCACATAATCATTTCATGCACAGGAGTTTTTAGCTTGCTTAACTTATGTTAGCCAAAAAACAGCACACGCCAAAGTAACTATTACACATGTCTATGTAAGGTCCTGGATCCTTGTGCACACATGTACACATGTTGAACCGCTGCGTCTCGGGTGGGCTAGGCATTACAATGTCAATGATTCCCCTTGACCAGAACGAGGACATGTTTGACTTACATTTTCTTTATTTCTCACATTAAGATACAAATGCTGTTTGGATCCGGATGCAGACATGTGTTGAACCAAAGATCATGGGTGGTACTTTTATTGTCACCTAATCCACACTTCATCTCACGATGCTAACATGGCCTTGAAACTTAAGTTTCAGTGACACCCCATGATTCAAAAGCACTACTTCACTTATTATATTACCAAAATGCTACACAACACAAGTCAAGTTGGAGGATCCACGTATTCAGCTCATTAGTGTGCTATCTACGTGTCGAACCAGTAATCACGGGATAGTAGGTCCCATTTACCAGTGCATTACAGTGTAGATGATTGAAAGTGCGGCCTCACAGCCGCAAAGGAGGGGAGTGTTGAATAATGCCTAATTCCTAGATTGTTTGTTAGGTTCTTTTTCTATATTTATACACTTTGTTGGTTTACAATATGTTATAACTACTTAAAAGTGTTTGTAGTGTAGCCACTGGAAGAATGACTGTGATCTCACAGGGTAAAGGTGTTGACCGCTGCTGTTATTCTTTTAGTGTAAAGTTTAACTACTGAGTGTTTAAATACTGAGTGTTTAATGAGTGTGTTCAAACTCATATTTTATTCTTATACTCTGTGTGTTTATCATATATTATTCTTATACTCTGTGTATTCATGAACGTGTGCTTTTTCAATGTGCCTACATGAGCAGAGAAGCTGCTCAGGCCGCGCATGCAAAACCTAGCCAACCGTAACCCACACAATGGAAGCAAGGCACCTGCTGTAAGTCACGTACGCCAGGCCTGAGATCATCGCGAACTGAAGCCAAGAATGAGATCATGACACATTGTGATTTATGGCGCCTGGTACTGCAGGGTACGGCCATGTACTGCATGAAACCAAGCTTTGCGCTGCCGAAACTAAAAAAAAATAAAAAAAAAATACGGTCGGACTGAAGTTGAAACATATTGGTGAATTTCTAATCCAGTAATGTAAAAAATATAAAGAGAGATAAATGGTAACAATAATTACATGTAATAATAGCTAAAAAGTGGAAATTGTAACATTAATGAAAGGGTTAATTTGGTAAAACAGTACAAGAAAAAGGCCATTAGATGGCAGTAGAGGATAAGAAATTCACCAAAGGGGAGGAGTGGTCAGCGAACACTATAGGTGGAGTTAAGGTGTAACGCCCACCTAGAAGGAGGAGATAAGGAGGAGTTAAGATGTAACGCCCACCTGAAGGGAGGGACAAGGTGGAGCTTAAGGTGAATATAAGGCGATGTTCGCTGACCACCAACTCAGTTCCATCCTGAGACCTGCAGGGATGTTGCTCGGGTTTATCTGTCCTTTACTGGAATAAACTCTTTTGCACCGACTCTTGACCGTCTCCAGTGAAGTTTTTGACTACGCAGTTTTTGACTAAAGAAGAAATCTAATAGAGTAATTTTATTGAGTTTATTACG
>NW_025743864.1:0-2106 GCF_021292245.1 Micropterus dolomieu
GCAGACGATGCTGTACAGTAGGCTATAGGCTACTGATATATTTAAACATAACAAAAAACAAAGCAAGTCTCTCCCAACATTTTCACTAATAGCATATTCGTAACAGCAGCAACGAGTATGGTTTTACGCCACTGGCTGAGATAAAAAAGAAAAGCAAGTCTCTCCCAACTTTTGAACTAACTTTACTGTTTTACACAGGCATTTATAAGAGAAGTATCCAGTGCTTTTACAAAACAACAAAACATTGCTTAAAGCCACTCTCTCCTGCCAAGTGGATGCTTCACTGGCAGTAGCAGTGGAGTTTCAAATTCAAATTAGCTTTATTGGCATGAATGTAATAACACCTTGCCAATGCATCATATATACACAACATAAGAACAATCAGCCCCATACATTTCATTAAACAATTAAAGCGTAAAGTAATTAAAGTCTATGTGTGTTTGTGTTTAAAAAAAAGAAATATTAAAAATTATAATAAAATAAATAAATAAAACAGTAAGCGTGTGTGTGTGCGTGTGTGTGTGTGTGTGTGTGTGTGTGTGTTAAAAAAAAAAAATATATTAAAAAAAAAAAAAAAAAAAAATAAAAACCGAAAAAAAGAATAAACATCTGGTGGAGCCTTTAACCTATTGTACTGCACATTAACTGCATGTAACTCAGTGGTATTTGGTGATTCACTTGTAGAACTGGATGAAAACCAAATCATTTCTTCATGAGATTGTAGACATGTTGCATAATTAACTCTTATTTTCTGTCTTCACTGTAAAATAACTCACAATGAAAATGTATTAAAACATTTGTTTTCTTGTCTTTGGACTGTTTAAATTCTTTGGATTAGATAAAACTTGTGCATCATCAGAGAAATTCCCTGATTATCTGTTCTTGTATCTTTAATGGACACTTTTCTTGGTAAATGTGTTATTCAGTAATATTGTTCCTTACTTTCAGGTGCAAAACACTTCATGGGTCCAGATTTGAACTTATTCTGATTCATCCACACAAACACATGAGTGAAAAGAAGGAAGTCAGATATTTTTAAGACTGTTACAAGATCTGTCAAATCAAGTTTCCTTGTGGACGTGATGATGATGTTGATGATGAATAATGCACTCATTTAGCTTATTTACCCACTAGAGGTCATCAGTAGACATGGTGGTGTCCAAAGACACTGAACCAGGATCATTTGCTTGGTCTCCTGTCTTCAGCACTGCTGGACTGTTGGACATTTTGTTTGATTTAAAAATAAAAACATCCTTCTAGTTTGGCATTACTAACACGTGCCTTATATGAATCCCCCCCCTCCACACACACACAGTATACGTCGTCTATTATATACGACAGATTATTATGATTCGGGATGTTGCCGATATAAAGATGCACAGACAGTTTAATGAGAAGGACATTAACTTAAATTTGAGCACTAATTGTCAATTTAGTCCATTTAAACTCTTTGGGGTCATTCATGGAAGCAGAGCAGGTCGAGGTTCACTAAGTGTGAAGCCTTTCAGAATAAGAGCCCATCATGGATAGTTTGTGCAACACCTTAATTATGAGTCTTTGTTCAGCCAAAATAAGTCAATTTTCAAAAGTTTGCTGCTATTGCAATATCTAATATGCTGCTCCCCAATGTGAGCTATTGACACTTTGTGAACTTAATCTGCGCCTATAATACTAAATAAAGTGAATGTCCAGGGTAAAGCTAAAATGCAAATAGTTTCAATAATAAAATGTGAAAATAAAACGCCAAAGTAAACTTCAATTTGACTTAACAATCAGTGATGGATGGTAAAATGTTTCAGCGTCCTGATTCAGTATCTGTGATGTTTCACTGCCCTCTAGTGGTGAACCTTTGTTGTGGCACATTCAGGCTTCCTCACTCTGAGAGCTCCCTCCACTGCCTGTTTCAAAGAATCACTTCAACCAAATTGCAACAAGACATATTTTCTGTCTTACCTCCAGCAGCATCTTGTCAGATGTGCTCTGTGTTACAGTGACACAGAGTCAGAAAGACTGTGAGTGAGAGAGCTGCAAAATGTAATTCATTGTTTCTGATCTACTTTTCTTACATGTTTCTCAATACTGAATAAACACTGAGCTCAGCACGTG
>NW_025743865.1:0-1306 GCF_021292245.1 Micropterus dolomieu
GAAAGTGTAAACCGGAAACAGAGACTTCAAATAGTTCCTATTTGAAGCTACTTTTATCACGGTGAAGGTTTTAGAGAGATAGGCCTACTGGTCTCACAGAGTGAAGTCATACTGACACAACTTCTCTCATATCTTCATCTGCAACTCCTGCTAGTTCCTTTTGTACTGTCTGACCTCAGTGTGATGTTTCTGTGCTCTGTGTTGACAGCAGCAAGGTCCAAAAATAACTTCTTTACTGCCTGCCACTGTGACAAGCAGGTATTTTTACATTGTGCATGTCTTTTAGTACATGACATTAATTTCACTTAACCTAAAAATCACTAACAGCCTGATATTTCAAAGGCAGCCTAACAGTCAGTTAAACCACCAATGAATGGGTCCTTATCTCTATAAAAACGTCCTCTTCTGGATCCCAACAAGCAAACAAAAAATACTCCTTTCAATACAAAAGTTGGCCAACAAAAATAAAACCAAGTGATGTCTCTTGTCTCTGATTGACAAGCTTATGATTCTCCATCAACACCGGAGTTCCCTCCTGTTGTCTGACCGGTGCTGCTGGTAAGCTCACCGGCTGTCACTCAGGAGGGACTGGGCCTCTTCCACTGCTGAGTTTGGTTCAAACACCGCCACAGATATTACCTGAGCTGACTGCTCTGTGTGTCTTGTGTGTGAGGCAGGGGTGTGTACCGATCACCATAATAGGCTACACTAAACTTACTACACGTGTCTTTCTGTTGACAGCAGCAAGGTCCAAAAATAACTTTCTTTACTGCCTGCCACTGTGTCTGCCAAAATGGCGGATGGTCTGACGATCTGCCAACAATTGACCCTCATTCAGCGGGTGCTAAAGTCAGAGATCTTGATAGCAGTTTTCTGCATCTTATATTTAGCTGCTAGAAACTCTCCCACACCTCAGTGCGCTGCATTTATTTTTAGCTTTCACACTTAACTCAGCAGCAACCTGACCGCAGAGTGAAGAGAGAGAACTGACCAAGAAAAGCACAGACTCTCTAATAATTTATATTTCTCCTCTTATCCCGGTCAGTAAACTGCATTAAAGGTCACAGGTCTGATACTTTCCTGTTCACTTCACTGCACCTTCAGACTGGATGATGTCCTGCCTCAGTGCACATAGAGATGAACTGTAGAAAGCATGTGTACATCTTCCTTTGCACTGACTGTGTATAACTGAGCAAGACTGTTACGTCCCCCACTCTCTAGGGGTAGGAGAGACGTAAACATAAACCAGATGGATTTGGTATGGGTGGAAAGATTATTTATTAAACAGTCTGATACACACAAAATG
>NW_025743865.1:1326-3049 GCF_021292245.1 Micropterus dolomieu
AAAGCACAGACTCTCTAATAATTTATATTTCTCCTCTTATCCCGGTCAGTAAACTGCATTAAAGGTCACAGGTCTGATACTTTCCTGTTCACTTCACTGCACCTTCAGACTGGATGATGTCCTGCCTCAGTGCACATAGAGATGAACTGTAGAAAGCATGTGTACATCTTCCTTTGCACTGACTGTGTATAACTGAGCAAGACGTTGTGTTTAGACTTCTCTCTGTTCACCCTGGTTTTATTCAGAAAAACATCAAAAGTCATAAAGCATTAAGCAATCAGAACAGGAGTTAGGAAGTGCTGGGAGAAGAATGATACAGAACAACTGAGTATTTTATGTACCACTGTTCTGATGCTCTATCCCAGAAAAGAGAGTAAAATGTCATTTTATTAACTTTCTATTTGGATTACTTGTGTGTTGACACATAAGCATTTCAGGCATTTTGTTTAGATTTTTTGAATGAATGGACCCAAACAGAAACACCCAGAAGTAACTTGTCACAACATTAAAATATGACAAACACCTTATAAACTTTCTGTGACAATGACTGCAGATAATTCAGGATTTTGAAGCTTGTCCAGGTTACGTTTCCCTCAAACCATATTGGTAGTTTCCACTTTGTCTGTTATTAATGTTGATTGTTTCTGATGTGCTCTGTGTTACAGTGGTACAGAGTCAGTATGGCTGGGGAGTGACTTACACTTATACTAAGATCTGTGCCTTAAAAGGATCAACAGTGGACATAAGCTGCACCTACAGATACCCAACCACAAACAATTACCATTATACAGTTGAGAAAACATTCTGGTTTAAAGGTGATGAAATTGTGGATCTGAAAACAAAGTCAGAGTATTCAGGTCGTGTGGAGTATAACTGTGATAAGAACCGCTGCACTCTGAGAATCACAGACCTGAGAGAGAGCGACTCAGCTGAGTACAAGTTCAGGTTCATAATAAACCATCAAGGTGGGACATATACTGGTTCACCTGGAGTCACTCTGTCTGTCACAGGTAACATTTTAATCTGAATATTTATTAATTTAGTTCCAAATGTTCAACATCTTATGAAGGTTACTGTGTTTCTATGTTGACAGTTCAGTCTAAAGTTAAGATTTCTGTTCCTTATTCACACATTCAGATCTCCAGGTGCAGGTGAGCAGATTACGGGTCTATGAGTCATATAACACGGCAGAGCTGACGTGTAACAGCATTTGTCATCTACCTGGTCATCATTACTACGTCTGGTACAAGAATGGACAGAACATTGGGGGACAAACATCTTATTCTTATTCAGTATCCTTTTACCCAACAGACAGTTTTTCCTGTGCTGTAGGAGGATATGAGGAGTCCCGCTCTCCTTCAGTGTGTGAGTTTACATCCAGTCTTCCACTGACATGACACCATCTGGTGGAGCCTTTAACCTATTGTACTGCACATTAACTGCATGTAACTCAGTGGTATTTGGTGATTCATTGTAGAACTGGATGAAAACCAAATCATTTCCCCATGAGATTGTAAACATGTTGCATAATTATTTTTTATTCACTGTCTTTACTGCAAAATTAAACTGTAAAATAACTCACAATGAAAATGTATTAAAACAAGATTTATCTTGTCATTAGACTGTTTAAATTCTCTGGATCAGATCAAACTTGTGCATCATCAGAGAAATTCCCTGATTATCTGTTCTTGTATCTTTACTGTATCAAAGTGTTCAACTTGTA
>NW_025743866.1:0-6666 GCF_021292245.1 Micropterus dolomieu
CGGTCACAAGTCCTTTGCCTGGCTGTCCAGTTGCCTGCCCAGTCGTTGGTAGCTAGTAGTTGGTTGCTGTCCGGTCACAAGTCCTTTGCCTGGCTGTCCAGTTGCCTGCCCAGTCGTTGGTAGCTAGTAGTTGGTTGCTGTCCGGTCACAAGTCCTTTGCCTGGCAGTCCCATCACTGGTCCACAGCTTTGCAGCCTTGTTTCTGGTTCCCTGTTCTACTGCTTCACTGCTGGCCTTCAGAGGCCGCCAGCTTCCTGCCTGGTCTCTATCGGGTCTCCGTCCTCGTTACGGCCTTCAGATGGGTTCCGGCCCGATAGCCAGCATCCTACCCGACCTCTGGAGAAGTCTCGCCCTCAATGCCAGGCTCCAGAGGTATCCAGTCCTTGTCCCAGGCCTCTGGTCTGCCCTGCTGAGGGTTTCTGCCCTTGCTTTTGGCCTCCTGGTCGACCCCATAACCTGGCCGTCCCTCCTTCTCAGCCTGACAGCATTCAGGTCATCCACCACAACTGTCGAGCTCCTCTGTCCTGCCTTCAGGTTTTTCTGCCCCAGCACTGGGTTGCACCGACTATGTGTAAGTTCAAACTTAGCCTAGTTTGAACGTAATTTCTAACTTTATGTGCTACTAACGTTTTAAGGGTTGCACCAGCTGAAATATGTCCAACGTAGACATAAGTTACAACTTAAATCTTACACCTAGCCCTTAATAGGTGTAACGTCCTCCATAAAAAAAGTTGAGCGGTTGTCATGGCGCATCGTTTTGAAAGGTGGGATAACTTGAGGAGCAAATTATGCAGGCTGTTTTGCGTAAGCAACGCGTTCTCAGTGATAGATTACACACTTTGGACATTTATGATGATATTGATTTGTACTCACGCTTTCGTTTTCCATGCACGGAGATACTGAGGATTACCGACCTGGCAGTTGACTTGCAACACGACACGGACAGAAACGGTGCCCTCAGACCTTCCCTACAAGTGTGTCTGGGACTGAGATATTTTGCTACAGGATTTCATTTCAAAACTTGGTTGGTGATTCAAATCAAGTGCATAAATCTACTGTGTGTAGAACAATAAGAGCAGTTTCACTATCACTATGTCAGCACTTTAATGACGTTAAAAAAAAAAGTTTCCAACTCAACCTGAGCAACAAAATATGACCTGTCAGAAGCTCTACCAGATTTCCCCGACATACTTGGCTGCATAGATGGCACGCACATCAGAATCAAGGGACCCAAAATACATGAGAATGACTCTGTAAACAGGAAGGGATACCACTCAATCAACTCTCAGATTGTATGTGATGCCGACCTTGTTATTACCAATGCTGTAATCAAATGGCCTGGGGCAAAGCATGACAGCTTCATCCTCAAGCAGTCTAGCCTTTGGAGAGACTTTGAGGCAGCAAGTTACCCCGGGAGGTTTCTTGGAGACTCAGGGTATCCACTGAGAAAATGGCTCATGACCCCATACCTAAACCCAACAAGTGTCAGTGAGCAGCGCTACAATTCAGTGTTACAATAAGTAACATGCACAATGACAGACAGGTAGCCTTTCCCTAGCCTATTCTGTGCCCGCAGCTAATATCTGTCTTACTTTGGTCATATAGGGTCCTAATGGAGCCTGACAGAGCTGTAGCTGGTGCCCGCGTTGTCCTTCACAACCTGGCAATGATGTGGAAAGTACCGCTGATGGAGGAAGGAAATGCAAACGATGGGGGTGACATTCCTTTCGGCAACGAGGACCCAATACCGACTGAGGCTGCCACTGTCCCGGCCTACCTTACTGCTTCCTATTTTGGATGAGCTGCAAATCAAACGTCTCACAAAACATAAACAAAATTCGCTACTGCAAAAGTTTATTTCGTAGGTTTTCTTTATATACAACACAACAACAACAATAATAACAATAACAACGACAATCATCCAAAATGTTTGCAATATTAAACTGTACAAATAGTCTAAATAACAAATAAATAACACATTTCAAAAATCTAATATGAATAATAATAATAAATATATTTATAAATGAATTTGGAACTCGGAATGTGTTTATTTTTCATTCTTTATCTCTGCATGTTTAGACCAAATTCAATAAAAGTAAAATAGATTAGTTATTCCTTACATTTCGCTGTCTAAAATAGCCTAATAGTGACAGTGTGACAGAGGAGTTGACTGTTTGCTATGGCTCATGTGAAAGTGTGATGGTGTATCCCTGTGCTTTAAGATCTTCTTATTAATATTTTAATGTTTAACTTAATTTTTTCAAGCTCAAGTTTTTCTTTTTCTGCTTTAAACTTTAGTGTTTTCTGTGCGAGCTTCTCAATTTCAGCTGTATATAGTTGACATCTCAGTGTGTTCACATCCTCTTCTGTGCCAGGAGCAGGAAGCCTTCTGCTGCCTTTAGCGCGCTTAGCTGGCAGTGGATGGCTGCTGGACTGAGACGACTGTGTAGGTTGATTGTTGGTCACATCTGATCCAGTAAAGGTGGGCTCTGGCGGTTGGAGGGATGCTGGTTCAAGCAGACATGCTTCTGCAGATGGGGGGAGAAGTTGTTCAGCTGTATGAGAGGGGGCTGGTGCTGCTGCTGGTGGGAGAGATGTAACTGAAACCAGCGCTGGCGCTTCGTTTGCTGGTCCACTCTCAACCCCACCGAAAATGCCAATCAATGAGGGGGAGTCCTCTCCCACAACTAACACTAGCGCTGAGTATGGCCCCATGTCTGGCTTTGGTCCACCTCCTGTTGGGACATTTCGTGGAAAGTCCCAAAGGCTTGCATTTTTAGGTCGCTCAGCTTCTTCCTCACATCTTTTACCTCCCTGTGCTCCACACAGGTTTGCATTTATGGTGTCCGTTATATCCTCCCATATTTGTTGTTTCCATTTATTTGTTACAAAGTTGTTAAATTTCGATTCCAATGAGTCTTTGTTTTGTTTATATTTTGATAGCAGGATCATGATTTCTTCATGTGTAAAGTTTTTTTTTCTTGCTCTACGGTCAGAAATGGTCAAATCCCTGAAACAGTACACCAACATTAACTTAACGTCAGCATATCATTACAGTAGCTAGGCTAACTAAACTTGACATTAGACACTAACATTATAGTGTTGGCAAGCAAATATATTGGGTCACATAACTCTATAACTAACAACTAGGTCTACTAATTTATAACAGTTTGCTTGTGTCGTTTATTGTTATGTGTTCGTTATAATGTTACAATTTCATCTGTCCGTTGTAGGCTATGTTACCGTTTGTTCGGTATAGGTACCCTTATATCACGCCTATGTTGTAGTAAACGGTTTTACCACTTGATGTCACTGTTGGACTAGCTGTATATTAAGGTTTCAGAGTTATCACCTAATCATAATCCTTTGTCCTTGTTTACGTACCTTATTGTTGGTGTTTGGTGATTAACAGCTATTTTAGCCGTTAGCCTCTTCAGTATTGAGTAAGTTGAAAGAGAGAGAGACAAACGGGCGAAAAATACTTAATAAATGCTCTAGAATAGTGCTGTTCACTGATTGGCCATGGGATGCGTAAATGTCATTTTCTGCGACACTGTTTTGATTAGTATGGACTTTACGGCAGAGTAGCTAAGATGAACCTTACGTCTCGGTGGTGCAACCAAACATCGACACAACTTAAGTCTCAAACTAACTAGTTTCAACGTATTGTTCAGTGTGGACTTAAGGTAGAACTTACGTATTGCTGGTGCAGCAGGCTGCTGGATTTTGAATGATTGATGAATTGATTCAGAATCATCCAAGTCTGCATCGCGATGCATCTAAGAATGAATTATTTTCCAGACCCCTACCTGTCAACTAGCCCCCAAACCAGATTCAAATCCTTTACAGACAGACAGACTGTAGGACAGACGCACCACACAGACAGGAAATAAATAACTCTCAGTCAGAATGTACATACCATAGAATAAAGAGCATAGATGGCCACCAGGGTCAGAGGAAGGCCGACAGCAACGATTATGCATGTCACTACGTATTGGATGAGACGAAGTTTTTTGAGATTCTCATAGTGCTCATTGTTATTCTGGTAGTTGAAGGTGGTGCTGCTATAATCGTAGCTTTGGTCCTGTGAGCTGCTGGTAACGTAGAGACCTTCCATTCTTCAGAGTGAAACCTGTTTGAGAGATCAGGTTATTAAAGGGAGCAGGTTTTTAATATCTACCTAACATTGTTCAGTGACATCACTAAAGCTGTGAGGTGAAGTTCACACAAACACAGTGTACCTATAGTTTACCCACAATCATATCAAATCACAAACTGCTGTCTTTCACTTTCTATCATCATTCCACTACATTTGTTGCATTTAACTTTTATTTAATCAAATAAGAAAAGAAGAACAAATATCTGTACGTGCTGATGTGAGGTCGTTACTGCAGCCACAGAACATCGTCCAGCTGTTTCAGTAATTAATGTTTAACGTTAATGCTCTTTGGTTTAGGACATCCTGCCTGTCTCCTGTACTCAGTGAAGATCAGGAGGTTTACATGATGATTAATCCACTTGACAGGGGACAGACTGTGCACTCTTCCTTGTTGGTGTTTGTTCTGAAATTATTTCTGGAACAAACACTTGTTGCATATTGTTGGGATCACAGGGACCTCACAGAGGAAGCTGTTCATTTGTGATCATAACAGAACTTTTATCTTTTCGTCGATGAACTCAGATCCCTGAACTCAGCTCTCAGCTACGATTGGCCGGTGACCTGTGACCTATGATGTCACCTCATTAATAAAAACTACAACACAGCGTTGCTGAAGCCGCCAACCTGACGGCGCAGCGGCCTCCCAGCGTGGCCCGCTTGGAGCAGAACATAAAGTCCTGCTATAGATTCCTGCCACCAGCTGAGTTAGCCAAGCTGCTAACTCTGAGGAGAACAGACGAAGGGCCAGACCCTCTCATCTGGACGATCTAATTAATTAATTAAGGTAAAATACTTTTTCATAATTTTATAATATCATCAAACTTTATCATACTGGGATCAAACTATTTCTTTAACATTAAAGCAGGTTTATCACATCAAACTACTTAAACTAAATAATTCTAAACCGGTTAATACCAGCTGAAAACAGAGTGTTCAGAACAGGAGGAAATCTGAGGTTTTTGCTCACAGGGATTTCTTTTAAATACTTTAACCTGTTTTTTTTTGAAGCTTTGGCCATGTTTAACATGAACATCCAACATTATAACATTGTAGATAAGTCATAAAATGTGGAAAAGCATAAGCAGTCTCCTTTACATTATATTACATTTACAACACTATATTTGTCACATGTTAATACATTTCACACATTTTATAGAACTGATTTCATCACAACCAACAAACCCTATCTCTGCTGGCAGGAGTCTCACTTCCTGTTAGTCTTCCATGGAAGGTTCCTGGTTAGGCCACAAACTGCTGTGTGTCAGACTTTCCATCATTCGTCATCTATTCTTCTAAATAGGGAACATCCTCTTCTTTTCTTAAGCTTTACTCCAGGACAAGGCTCAGTCCCCCCTGCACAGGGCAGCAGCCTGCTTTTGCTGCTTTGTTACTCAGTTTCAAGACACCTCTAATATCTCAGAGACACTTTAGCTTCTTGTAGTTTAACTCAATAAAACAAACATGGCACCATCTACCAGCCAGTTACTGGTAAAATATGCAAATGTCTGCTAGATTTACTTCATCAGCAGCTAAAAACAATGGTAATCTACTGAGTGGTAGACTTTGAGCGTTTACTGGCTGGTGGACAAAACAGTTCATTTAGCACCCTGCCTGTGTACAGACAGGAGAACCAACTACTGTTTTTTCTCCAGCCACGCTGTCGGGCGCCACGTAGCCTCGTGTTAACCCCTAGAAACCCGGCTGTCTCGGGTCGCCACCCAAAGACCCCGGCGCAGGACAGAGAGAGGCCCCTGATAACAAGCTAGTTTCCATATCAGGTTCTGGCCTACCTCAGTATCAGAAGTCTAACTCCAGACTTTCCTCGCCGTCCCCCGCTCCTCCCCCGTTTCTCATCAGGGAGTAGAGTATTCAAACACAACCTGGAACGAGTTCCTAAACTCCAGATCTAGAGAATAAGACCAGTGTGGCCCTCGGCTCAGTGTGTGGCAGTGTGGAAGAACCTTACCTTGCAGCAGGAGGAGGAGGAGAGGAAAAATAATCTTTGAGATTCTTTACTCAAAGTGTCTTTTATTAAAGTACAATCAGCAAAAAAGAAAAGAACAGAGCAAAACAGCGTCGACCGGAGTTCTGCTTTTTCAAAATACCAGAAACTGCAACTTATATACAGACACAGACAGGATGTGACAGAATAGCTCATGATGTATGCTTGCTGTGATTGGTTGATCTCTAATGCAGATGAGCTATGATCAGTCACCTGTAAGTGGTCTGTTATCACACCAAATATGGTACACATGAACACAGAAGATATCTGCCCGCCTGTTTCTGTAAATGCATTCTCCTCAACTCTCAAAGTTATAAAAGTTCAATGATAAATTAAATATATAATAAAATGATAAAATCATGTAGTTGAGCAGGTTAAGCAGAGTAAAATACAAAACAGACAATATAGATCTCAAACACACCTGTCATATCAAATTGAATCAATTAATTAAAGAGGTGGTATTCTCCTTTTTGGCTTTTCCCCTCTCCTTTATTGAGTTATATAT
>NW_025743866.1:6686-6931 GCF_021292245.1 Micropterus dolomieu
TGATAAACTAGAAATTTTGCATTTCCAGCGGAAGGTGTGTATGAATGATGAAGCTGAAACGAAATGCAAAAGAGTTTAATTCACAGACAGACAGACAGGAAGTTGAGGGGGAGACAGACAGACAGACAGACAGACAGACAGGAAGTTGAGGGGGAGACAGACAGACAGACAGACAGACAGGAAGTTGAGGGGGAGACAGACAGACAGACAGACAGACAGACAGACAGGAAGTTGAGGGGGAGACA
>NW_025743867.1:0-1306 GCF_021292245.1 Micropterus dolomieu
ACTCAGTTTCAAGACACCTCTAATATCTCAGAGACACTTTAGCTTCTTGTAGTTTAACTCAATAAAACAAACATGGCACCATCTACCAGCCAGTTACTGGTAAAATATGCAAATGTCTGCTAGATTTACTTCATCAGCAGCTAAAAACAATGGTAATCTACTGAGTGGTAGACTTTGAGCGTTTACTGGCTGGTGGACAAAACAGTTCATTTAGCACCCTGCCTGTGTACAGACAGGAGAACCAACTACTGTTTTTTCTCCAGCCACGCTGTCGTGCGCCATGTAGTCTCGTGTTAACCCCTAGAAACCCGGCTGTCTCGGGTCGCCACCCAAAGACCCCGGCGCAGGACAGAGAGAGGCCCCTGATAACAAGCTAGTTTCCATATCAGGTTCTGGCCTACCTCAGTACCAGAAGTCTAACTCCAGACTTTCCTCGCCGTCCCCCGCTCCTCCCCCGTTTCTCATCAGGGAGTAGAGTATTCAAACACAACCTGGAACGAGTTCCTAAACTCCAGATCTAGAGAATAAGACCAGTGTGTGTGGCAGTGAGGAAGAACCTTACCTTGCAGCAGGAGGAGGAGGAGAGGAAAAATAATCTTTGAGATTCTTTACTCAAAGTGTCTTTTATTAAAGTACAATCAGCAAAAAAGAAAAGAACAGAGCAAAACAGCGTCGACCGGAGTTCTGCTTTTTCAAAATACCAAGAACTGCAACTTACATACAGACACAGATGGGATGTGACAGAATAGCTCATGATCCATGTTTGCTGTGGTTGGTTGATCTCTAATGCAGATGAGCCATGATCAGTCACCTGTAAGTGGTCTGTTATCACACCAAACATGGTAAACATGAACACAGAAGATATATCCGCCCACCTTTTTCTTTAAATGCATTCTTTTCACTTCTCTTAAAGTTGTAAAAGTTCAATGATAAACTAGAAATGTTGCACTTGCCGAAAGTGTGTTTGAATGCTGAAGCTGAAAGGAACTTGCCAAAAACTGCAGAAAATGCCAAAGAGTTTCATTCACAGACAGACAGGAAGTTGAGTGGGAGACAGACAGACAGGAAGTTGAGTGGGAGACAGACAGACAGGAAGTTGAGTGGGAGACAGACAGACAGGAAGTTGAGTGGGAGACAGACAGACAGGAAGTTGAGTGGGAGACAGACATCCTGCAGTGAAATGTTCTGTGTGTTTGGGCTTTAATTTAGAAACATTAGGTCCATCCCTACTTTGCTTCTCAACATCGGGGGATTTTATATTGGAAAGTAGGCCTCCTCCTGAAATCCCTGTTAAGATGCATTAACT
>NW_025743867.1:1326-8731 GCF_021292245.1 Micropterus dolomieu
TGAATGCTGAAGCTGAAAGGAACTTGCCAAAAACTGCAGAAAATGCCAAAGAGTTTCATTCACAGACAGACAGGAAGTTGAGTGGGAGACAGACAGACAGGAAGTTGAGTGGGAGACAGACATCCTGCAGTGAAATGTTCTGTGTGTTTGGGCTTTAATTTTGAAACATTAGGTCCATCCCTACTTTGCTTCTCAACATCGGGGGATTTTATATTGGAAAGTAGGCCTCCTCCTGAAATCCCTGTTAAGATGCATTAACTGCATTATGAGGCGGCTGTGGTTCAGGAGCTAGAGCGGGTTGGCTGTTAATCGGAAGATCGGTGGATCAATCCCCGACTCCCCCAGTCCTTGGGCAAGATACTGAACTCCGAACAATGTATGAATGTTAGTTTCTGTGTGTGGATGGTGAACGCAGATGTAGTGTAAAAGTGCTTTGAGTGGTTGAAAAGACTAGAAAGGTGCTATACAAGTATGGAGTATTTACATTTAACTGTCTGTAGTTTTAATTTGGAAGATATTGAGAACTATTCTCAACCTAACTGAGATTAACCATATAGGGCTTTTATTTTGTAATTAAGTTTGTAATTAAGTTTTGCTACGAGTACTTGTACTGGTAGGAGAGGTGAAGACTGTGGTACTAGTTAGTACTACTATTTGTAGTAATAGAAGTAGTAGTATAAGTAGCAGTATATACTGGTATGTTGGTTTTGTTATACGGCCAGGTTTGGTTATTAGCTGAATATCAAAGATATTCTAGAAAAATTAATACAATTATTAATATTCAAAATTATTAATTATAATAAATAAATACGGGGCACCACCCTTGAATCAGGGACCAATAACCAAGTATGAGCCAAGTATGATCAGTCTAAAAGAGGGTTTGTACACTGGCCGTGGTAACCAACTCCTACTACAACATTATACACAAATAATCACAGGCAACGACTTCTTAAAATTATAACAGGATTAATTCAACTCAAGCAGAGATCAATGATCAACAACTTTAGCAAGTAAATCACTATTAACTATTCTAAGCAAAATGAAATGAAGCCAATAAAACAAATCATACAAAAACATACAACAAATCAGCAAGCGTGTGTGTGTGTGTGTGTGTGTGTGCAATTGTTTTCATGACAACCGAGGACATTTTTATGATAACACACCTTCAATATCAGGACATTTGGAAAAATGAAGACATTTTGGAGGTCCTCATTTTTCCAAGCTCACTACAGAGTTCTAGATGCTCCTTGAATGCCTCTAAACCAAAAATCTCCCATGTCCTGAAACATCACAATTTTACAACATGAAGTGTATAAGTGTGTTTATGTTTTTTGCTCATTTGCTGTTACACCAACTAGTGGTCAGTTTTGGTACTTTAACACACTTTAAACACACATTGATGATGCACTCAACATGTCATCTCATATCTGTAATTTTTCATACCAAGCTTTTTAAGCTAGTTTTGAAATAGCCTACTGTAATTCAGTAATTCACATATTCCACGCTCAAAAAGTAACATCCCCAATTTAATACTGCTGATTAAGTATCCTGTTCACTAATTTAGAGAATCAGTTCCTCAGTTAATGGCTTAAATTTAGCCGGATGAGCTAATGTTAGCTTACCAGAGCCAACTTCTCACAACCGTCTTGCTGCTGCAGACCTGCAGCCACAGCTGAGTCTCCTGGTAAGTAATTACTTGTCTTTATTTTCAACCACAGAGACAGTTATTCTCTGCGTTTATGTCAAATTTGACCGTTCTTAAACAGATATTTATGCTTTGCCTTACACTATTGTAGCTGGAGTTGCACAGTGTTAGCATCAATCAGTTAGCCTAATAAGCTAATGTTAATAACATGCATTGGTGAGAAAATGACTAAGCTAAATTATGAATAAAGGCAGAATAATACCATACGTATACATCCTATTTTATTAAGTATTGCTATTTTTTGGAACTTGTCTTTCTGACTTTTTGTCATCAATCTATGTAGATTTTTCTAATTGAGGAGCACATGGCCATTGAGATTATTCAGTTTTTTCTTTAATTTTATCTTGTTTAAGGACAGGTGGATAAATATGAGCTATTTTCTGCTAAAGCTGTATAATATCTAACTTTTGTTTTTTTAAAGGAATGTAGAAAAGGGTCTCATTCTTGCTCTGTGTGTTATACATTGATTATGTTATTCTTTAAACCTATTGTTTTATTGTAATTTTCTTGTTGCAGACACCAAGTGGCATGATCCCGACGTCTTCAGGAGACCCAGAGGTGAGTGAGTGATCCACTTCATCCTTTCAACAGGTTGTTACACATTTACTGTAAATTGCCACTATTTTTAATACATGTCTCACCTAAGTCCTATACACAAATAAAATGCATTTTCACTTTATTAAAACAAACATGCGGGTAATCTTCAAAAATCCTCACTACCATTACTAATTTCTGCATAGCACAGTGGGAGGAAATTACCCTTGGCATTTGATAGAACTACCTAGCCCTCAAAAATTAGAATTGATATTAATTAATTAACTTTTGACAATGTTTTTGCCCATGTAAGCTACTGGATATGGGTTTACATGGTTTAACTTCTAGGGAAGTAGATCCCTGTCCATTACTGTGGAGGTTTTAGCTTTCTTTTACAACAAAAGTATAACTTAGAAGACAGGAATACTGACTTTTTGTGTGTTCAGTCATCATGTGCTCATTTTGTTTTAGGCTGTGAAAGACTGAACTGTGTTTTAGATGACGTCCTCATATTGTTGGACCCAAATTGTAGAATGTGTGTGTGCTAAATTGTCCTGAAGTTGTTGGTAGCAGTTTTAAGCATTTCCATAGAGTCTTACATGATAAGCCCAGATTCTCACATTAATAATTTCTTCTACAATTTCTGTTCCTTTATTGCAAAGTTGATGCAGCCCTAAACTTTACCAATGAGTGTCCCCCCAAAAGTGATTATGACAGAAGGTAGGGTAGGATTATTTTTAACTGAAACAGATAGGATCGTTAGTTTGTTCACTGGATAGAATCTTTATCATAATTCTGAATATTTCTGACAGAATGTTGTTATACTTTGTTGCAGACACCAAGTGGCATGATCCCGACTCAATCTTCAGGAGACCCAGAGGTGAGCGAGCGATCCAAGAGAGAAAATATAGATGACATTCCATCAAACTAATTTAGACAGCTACTTCCGGTCCCGCCCCCAAACCGGACATGTGTATGTAACTGATAAGAGGGGTGTATCCGGTCCCGCCCCAACCGTAAATATGTGTATGTAACTGATAAGAGGGGTGTATCTGGTCCCGCCCCAACCGTAAATATGTGTATGTAACTGATAAGAGGGGTGTATCTGGTCCCGCCCCAACCGTAAATATGTGTATGTATCTGATAAGAGGGGTGTATCCGGTCCCGCCCCAAAAAAGTATAGCATTATCATTATCACTCTTGTGAAAAGGTGTAGCCTAGTCTTAAACTTGAGTCAGTGTCTCTTCTTCTCTGTCCTCTCTCTTTCTGGTGTAGCTTAGGCTGTGCAGGGTGAATTGAGGAATGTGCTCCACCCCCCGCACCTCCTTGCATCCCACCCCCGCCCTCTGTTTTCTCAATGTCATTAGCATCTTCAGGTAATCTTGTAGACCAGTTATGGAATAGAGTTATCTATAACCCCAGACTCCGGTGTTAAAAACGGTCTGGTTTTATCAGACAGAGTTCGTTTTTGAAACAGGAACCTATTTTTATCAGCTGGAGACAAGAGTTTGGAACTACAGACTTTATATAATAATGTGGTTGTACCAGAAGTAACGGTCCCCAACCCCTCACCAGTTATCTCCCACATGCTGTCACATACAAAATAAGAGGGTGGGCAGAGTTACCCGTGAGCCAATGATAAGAGACTAGGAGGGGTTAACATAGGCCAATGATGGGAGTCTGCGAAAATAAAACGAGAACATTTTCTTCAAGAAATTGCCAAGAGGGCACAGTATCTACCTACCAAAGAGGGGACCTCCATGCGGTGGATTTTTTTTACAGCTAATGAGTGTTTGTATCTCTTAAAGACTTTTTGTTTCTTTTAAAAATGGAAATTTTAACATCATCATTGCATTTTATTTATTGACTGCATTACAGAAACGTCCATTGTTGGATTGGCACGTAATGACAGAGTTCCCTCTTAATTCCTTCTTAGCTAGCATGGAGTGACACTCCAGCATGAAATAAAAGAATGGGATATTTCTATTAAGAGAATATTGTAATCTAAACTAAATATTAGTTACACTTACAAAATAAGGACAATTCTTATGTAGCAAAAAACCCAAAACTACAAGTATTAACAGCGTCCAAATAACTCTAAATTTAGTCTTTCAACAACATATAGACTATGTCCCTCATTATACATGTTACAGATTTTCCCTGAATTATTACGTTCAAACACCTTGAATAAAGTGGCAGAAACACCGTTATTTTACAGATTTTCCCTGAATTATTACGTACAAACACATTGAATAAAGTGGTAGAACTAAACGTTCTGCAGTGAAACACCGTTATTTTACAGATTTTCCCTGAATTATTATGTATGTATTATGTATAACACCTTCAGTAAAGAAAACGGTCAAATGACTGGCAGCTGCGGCTGCCAAACGAAAACAGTAAAATTTAAGTAAAACATCCTTATTCAAATAAGTACAAAAACACTACATTTACAGAAAATTACATTAAAGGGTTATGCAGAAAAACTTTTTTCTGAATTATTATCAAGCACCTTCAATAAAGTGTTACAACACATGCTCAAGATTATAAAATACATTTGAATTAGCAGAGTTACAGTACAAAACTTAAGTACAACATTTATGTTCATTTCAAATTCTCATAAAAAATAAAAGCTTAATGTGAAATATCCTCAACTGAAAATATACTGAAAAAATTACAAAATAAGTATATCTACAATATATCAACTGTTTCTATTAAAGTACTAATTACAAATAAAGTACATACCACTAATGATTTTAAATTAAACTCAAACAAGCATAGTCCCAATTAGGCTACTTCTAAGCAGATTAGATTGTGCATGGACATATAAATGTTTAAAATGTTGTTAGTATGGGCATACTATACATCATAAGCTCAGTTAGATTCTCCACAATTCATTTGTTCAATTAATTTTAGGGAAACAATTCAGATTTACCACTATGGTAAAGAAGCAACAAAAAAGCCAGAGCATTAGAAACAGGTGGAGAAAGCAACACATTGTGCTGTTGAGAGGGTGGTTGTTGTTTGGCTCTTGTCTTTCAGCTTGTGTTTTCCAATTCAGTTTTATATTGTTTTCCACGATATTCTCCTGACCCCTGAGAGCTCTGTATAGGCCTAGTTCTGATATTATTTGTAGACAAGTATTACACTGTGAACTACACAGTATATTAATAAGTAAAATCAAAACATTACACAAAAGGTCAATGAATCTGTGGTGGACACATTTATGCAGCGGTGCTCCGTGAGGGAGAGAGAGTGAGAGAAGTATGTGTGAGTGAGAGACAGAGAGGGACGAGTGAGAGGACGTGCTGCGCGAATGTGCTATGGCGCTCTGCAATCAAATACGATTTTAAATAGGCTTAGTAAAAATAATCGAAAATCAATCTGTGGCGGTCAGTGTTGATATTGTGTCGGGCCACCATAAATAAATGAACATATGGGAAACACTGATAATGTTTATACCGCCTTTAGTACTATGCCAATACTTTTTTTTGCACATTATTTTTCTTTACATTTTCATTTAAGTTATTCTTATATATTATCCTTTTATGATCTACCAGAATGTTTATGATGTTAGTTTTACATGGATGTAATACCTTAAGTAGTAGTGGTTTTGTATGTTTTATGATGGAAGATACTCAGACATCATGTTACTCTTCCTGCCTAACTTTGTTAAATTGTGACACAACATAACATAATATCATCAGGTAGGCCTTCCTACAGACGACAAGAAAAAAGTTCACCACAGTGTGTTATACAGTAAGCACTCATTGCAAAACCCACAGTTCAACCACCAATTAATGAGTCCTTATCAAATCTACTAGGAGTCCATCTTTCTATATTGCAGTAAGCAAACAAGGTTTAGTTCAAGTGTCACCTCTCGTGTTTAATAGACAAGCTTAGTAATTCTCCGACAACACCGGAGTACCCCTCCTCCCCCGCAGCCTCCGATGCTGGTGAGCAGCGCCGGCTGTAACCAGGCTGTAACTCAGGACGGACTGGGCCTCTTTCAGATTTGTGAGTTTGGTTTGAAACGCCGTTTCACAGATATTTCCTCAGCTGACTGCTGGCTGTGTGTGTGACGCAGGCGCCGATCGCCACATTACGCCTACCTTACTACACGTGTCTTTCTGTTGTGCATTTTTTCTGTCCATAAAAGCAGCAGATGGCCCGACGATTTCACCCACCAACAAGCTACCATTGGGTGGCGGGTGCTACTTTACTGCTACATTTCTGTAGTATCAGCTTCTGTCAAGCTTAAAGCTGCTGTACAACAACAAGTCAAGGTACAGCTTAACGTGCAAAGTTCATGTTTTACTCCTGGGTGTCATGAGACCAGAGCGCGCGCCTTTGCGATTAGAAAATCTTGTTTATTCACATCGCGATAATATCACAATAATATTGCAAATGCAATTAATCGTTCAGCCCTACTAGTTATTAAATGTTGAATAACTCCGGTGTTGTCGGAGAATCTCTAAGCTTGTCTAGTAAACACGAGTGGTTTTTTTCGTTGGAAGATAATTCATGCAATTCAAGCATTACCTAATTTCATCATAACATATAAGCCCGGCCTTCAGGAAAGAACGTCTCGGGTTACGTATGTAACCCTGGTTCCCCGAGAAGGGGAACGAGACACTGCGTCGGTTACGACACTATGGGAACGCCTCTAGGCGAAGCAGGTCTGAACGTGAATGAAATCACTCCAATCCTATTGGCTTGTTGCTAGAACGGTAAGGTGTGACGGAATAACCGGAGGAGTATAAAGCACACCTGTACACACTCATCATTAGCTTAAACTATGAAGCAGGCGCTTCAGGCAGGGAGAGAGGTGCGGCGGGCCGACGCAGTGTCTCGTTCCCCTTCTCGGGGAACCAGGGTTACATACGTAACCTGAGACGTTCCCCTTCGAGGGAACTCGAACTGCGTCGGTTACGACACTATGGGAACGAGATACCCACTAAATCGTGCCGAAAACCCCGCCTGCCCCAGTGTGCATTAAAGTGGCACGACTAAGAGGAGAGCGCACGAGTGCCAGGTGCCGAAGGAAGGTCAAGACTGTAAACCGAATGAGTGTGTGCGGAGTGGCCCAGCCAGCCGCTAAACAAACATCCTGCAAGAGGCCCCGGAAAGGAGGGCTCGAGAGGCCGCCATGCCTCTGGTAGAATGAGC
>NW_025743868.1:0-3947 GCF_021292245.1 Micropterus dolomieu
CGTTCTGATCTCGTTTGGATTGTGTCTGAGTTACACACATGATGTTTGTCGGTTTAAAAGATAATTTAAGTCAAGAAAGTTTCAGTTAGTCAGAAAACAGTTGAACTATAAGATGTGAAAATACGTAATTACACAGAACACAAAGCCAAGAGTTGCGTTTATATAACGTCATAACTGTTTCTCTCGATGCCTGAAGCTAACGCCAAACAGCTTCCTCATGTAGATGATGTGATGAAAGAAGCAGGAGTCGTTGGATTAAACCCATCTTTTTAGAAATAATTCACTTCCATCAGCTCACCTGCAGAAACAAGCAGTCCACACAGCAACACAGCCGCACCTGCAACAGGTGGACAGAGGTCACTAAAGGTCAGAGGTCAACAGACAGACAGACAGACTTCCATCAGCTCACCTGCAGCAGTCAGCACAGCCAGACCTACAACAGGAGAACAAGGTTTACTAAAGGTCAGAGGTCAGCAACTGCTTGAAACTACAAACTCTCTGTAGAGAAAAGAAACTTGTCAGAGAATCAAAGTCAGGAAGGTTTAAAGTAAGGAGAACATTTCCATCCTGAAACTGAACACCAGTGGAAATTAAAAGTCCAGTTGATGAAGCAGAGTTTCAGTTCAGACATCAAGCAGCAGCTGCTTCACTCATGCTTCACCATCACTGCTCAGGTGTAGAACAGGTGTGTGTGTACCTGCAGTGTGTTTCCTTTGAGCAGATCTGACAGCATCTGGATCAGCAGGAAACAAACACAGATCAGTCAGGTTATTGGAAATGGAGATCAGAGAGCATTTCTCACGGAGCTGTGTGACAGACGGGTCCCAGGTGTCCTGAGGACGTCACTGATTGGACAGGAGTCCAACCAGTCCCAGGTTGTAGTTCAGTACAGACCTGCTGACTGGATCAGACACAGTCTGGTTCCAGTCTGTTCACATCAGGTGAGTCTGACAGCTTTCATACCTGTTTGATTCCTGCGGAGCAACAGAACTCCGACCAGGACCAGAACCAGAAGAACCAGAAGAACCAGAGAACCCACAGGTAGTCCAACTGTTAGGAGGGGAGAGGAGAGAGGGGGGGAGGCTGAAGGAGGAGAAAAAGGAGGAGAAGTACTGGAAGGAGGAGGGGCAGCAGGACCTGGAAGGAAAATCAGTAGAACCTGGATCAATGCAGTGATCAGTTTATTATCAGGTCAGCAGGTTAGTTCATGTCATATAAACAGGAAGTGATGTCAGTGTCCTGACCTCTGACCCTCAGCCATCTCCGAGGAGATTCTTCAGTCTGATCAAAATAACACCAGTAGAGACCTTCATCAGACTGACTGATGTTCCTGATGGTAAACTGTCCTTCAGGTCCAGATCCAATGTTAGAACCATCCCTGATGAAAAAGGCTTCGAGTGCGACCTGATCTTTGCTTCTACAGCGCAGAGTGACATCACTTCCTGCCACCACAGGAAGTGCAGGAATCTCTAGAATAACATGAGAATCTGAAGAAGAAGAAAACAGAGTTAGTCCATCAGACCAGAACCATCTGTCCATCTTCAACACAACTCAGTGAGACGCCTCTTCTATAAAGAACTGAGGACGGAGAGAGAGAGAGAGAGAGAGAGAGAGAGAGAGAGAGAGATTTTTTTGATTTTTCAAAACACACTCTCATTAGTCAGTACTCACTCCACAAAAACACCACACATTTATAGCATCAACACATCAGCATACAGCAACTGATCAGCCAGTACAGAACACAGCGCCCTGCCATGAGCCCACACTGACAGAAATCTGTTGAATAATTCCTTTGTTTACTTTGTTGGTTTGCTGTATCTTATCTAAAACTTTATTACTATTACGTATTACTGTTTGTAGTGTAGCCATTGGGAGAATGACTGTGGTCTCGCTGGGTAAAGGTGTTGACCACTGCTGTTATTCTTTCAATGTAAGGTTTGACTACTGTTTACTAGTATTTTATTCTTAAGACTTAAGAAGGATTACATTGTGTGTGTTATTCATGAACCTGTGCCTTTTCAATGTGTCTACGTGAGCAGAGCAGCCGTTCAGGCAGCGCAGGCAAAACCTAGCCAACCGTAACATACGCAATGGTAGTAAGGCACCTGCTGCGAGTCCCGTACGCCACGAATGAGATCATGGCAATCTGTGGCCAAGAATGAGATCATGAAACATTGTGATTAATGGCGCTGGGTACTGCAAGGTACGGCTAGAAGCTAGGCTTTGTACTGCAGAAACTAAACTTTGTATGAGACATGGCACACTCATGGTTGGCATTGTTGAATCATGTTATTCCTTATTGAATCATGTTATGCATTTATCAAGTATGTTATTCCTTATTAATTCTTTTAAAAAATACAATTGTAAGCGTTTAAGTTTTAATGGTGTCAAATTAAGCTCAGTTCCATCCTGAGACCTGCAGGGATGTTACTCGGGTTTACTTGTCCTTTATTGGAATAAACTCTTTTGCACCGACTCTTGACCGTCTCCAGTGAAGTCATTGACTACGCAGTTTTTGACTGAAGAAGAATTCTAATAGGGTAATTTTATTGAGTTTAATGTGTTGGTTAGGGTAGGGACCAGGTCTTCCACTGGCCAGGCCGGTGCTTATTACCGACCTGACAAAGGGAGTTGTCTCTCTCAGTTGTTTTGAAGATGGACAGACGGCAGTAATGCGATAACGCAATTATGTGAACCAGTAAATATTCCCCCTTCTCTTCTGTAAAACAGGACAGGAGGAGTTGCTTCTACATAAATAAAGTCAGCTTCTCTTGCCGTCATCAACCATGGCCAATATCACCATGACGGCTGCTTTGCGCCTGTTGTGGAGGTCCCAGAAACATTCGGTCTCTGTATACGAACAATAAGCTTGTCCTCCTTTTCGATTCCTTCTGATGGTGCGTTCTAACTCTAACTGCGTAGGTCTGATGGACTAACTGTGTCTGTGTCTGACTCTGGTCTGATGACTAACTGTGCATTCATGTAGTGTTAGAATAATCGTGGAAATTAGTTCCCGACTAGAAAAATTCACAAATGACGTCTCAAGTCAGAACAACAATTTGTAAAGTCGGTAAAGGTAAAAATCAGGTAAAGCAATATTTTAGTGGTTTTATGGAAGTAATGGTGTAGCAACAAATATGGGACAAAATCTCAACCCAACCCATCACCCAGGTGCTATAACCTCCATGTTGTTTCCACATTACAAGATCATGAACAACCGAAGTCGGAAGAACATGTTCCAAATTTGGGAAATGGGAACAAGCGAGGAGCATGTGAATGCAGCATAACTGTGTGTTTGATTTTTTTCTTCTTCTCATGTTTTTCTGGAGATTCCTGCACTTCCTGTGATGGCAGGAAGTGATATCACTCTGTGCTGTAGATGCAAAGATCAGGGTCGAGTTCAGCGCAGACAAAACGTAGCAAAACGTTTTTTTTCAACGGAAACGGTGGTCCCCTGAACACCCTGTTGTGGACGCAAATTGCAAATGATTGGACTGCGCTGTAGAAACAAAGATCAGGTCTTAGTTGAAGCCTTTTTCATCAGACACAATGTCACCATTGCATCTGGACTTCAAGGACAGTTTACTATCAGTAACGTCAACAAGTGACGATCAGACTGAAGAATCTCCTCGGCTGAGTGTCAGAGGTCAGGACACTGACATCACTTCCTGTTTATATGATATGAACTAACCTGCTGACCAGATAATAAACTGATCACTGCATTGATCCAGGCTCTACTGATTTTCCTTCCAGGTCCTACTGCCCCTGCCCCCCCTCTTCTAACAGCTGTAGTAGCTGTGTGTTCTCTGGTTCTTCTGGTTCTTCTGGTTCTAGTTCTGGTCCTGGTCGGAGTTCTGTTGCTTCACAGGAATCAAACAGGTATGAAAGCTGTCAGACTCACCTGATGTGAACAGACTGGAACCAGACTGTGTCTGATCCAGTCAGCA
>NW_025743869.1:0-7050 GCF_021292245.1 Micropterus dolomieu
CATGTAAGGGGACCTGCAATGTATCTAGATAGAAATGGCTCATTCTAAGGTAAAAAAACATACTGGTTCATTATGTAAGGTCTTTATACACCACTGAAAACATAGGTATGGATATTATAGTGCATTTCTGTCAGTAGACCCTCAGAATTATTACCTTTATTATTAAAGGTTCAGTCTGTAATATTTAGAACAAGAAAATCAGGGACACATCAGACACTGAAAGCAGTGTGGCACACCATATGATGCTTCTGTAGATTAATACTCAAATGGCACAAAATTTTGCGGCATAATGAGTCTGATCTGGAAACTCCCATGTGTTTATGGTCATTATGTGATTACAAGTCTGTTTTCTGTTGCAAACGTTTCTTTCTTCCACATGGAGGCATGACAGAAAAAGTTTGAGAGCCACTAATTTGCATCAAGACGTTCTGACCGTGCATCTATTATGCCCCACATCTAAAACATCCGGTCGCTTGATTTATTCCACAAGGCTAACAGAATAAGGAGAACTCTTACTTTGTGTTGAATTGTTCAAGAGGAATCTCTCTGGACTGGTCACGCTTCAGGGACAGACAGCTGGACACCGGAGACTCGGCTCTGCCCTCCTCGTCACTCGTCTTTCACAAACACTCATCTCTGCCTAGCTGTGGTGCACAGTTGGGGTAAAGAGGGTTACTACCAACTAAAGTGACTGCTCACATCCCTAAAACTAGTTTTATGCCTAGAAGGAGGAGTAATTCACTAACACTATGATAAAAAAAGAGCTTGTATTGTTTGCATTCACCCACAACAGGGTTTTTTTCCCAAAAGGGGGCATGGCAGAAAATGTTAGGGAGAAACTAATATCTGCACACTCTAATATCAAGATGTTCTGACAGAGCACGGTCGGGAAACTCTTACTTTATGTCAAATTGTCCAGGTTCATAGCTGAAGACAAGAGGAATCTCTCTGGACTGGTCACACTTCATGGACAGACAGCTGGATACCGGAGACTCTGCTCTGCCCTCCTCGTCCTTCCCACAAACACTCATCTTTCATCCAGCAGCACAGTCAGTGACACAAGCTGGTATATATGTTGATACTGGTAGGCCTAACAAACAGATATCTTTCTAGTCAGTATTTTCATGACCTTTTATTTGAAAATAAATAATAAATGAATAGCATACAGATAGCCTAAAGATCGGAGTGTAAGATGTTTATTCCCATTATTATTATCATTGGCTTGTTAGTTTAAATATGGTGTTTTTGTACATTCAACAACAAATGAATGCCGCTGAAACATGAGATTTGTGACACTGTATATGCTAAAACCTTACACCCGCACTAATGGAGCTCAGGATTGAACTGGAGGCCGGCTGCTTTACTGCTGCTTTACAAACTGTTTTGAACTGGACTGTGTGCCAGACCTTTTGGATGTGTAGAGGAACTCAAAATATTAATTGATCCTGTGTCGGGAGACTTAAACATGAAGTTATGCTGCTGTGCCTCCTCGTGCGTAAAAGCGCACAGCGTCTCTCTTAATGGGGAGACCCTTCACCCTATTTCACCCGCCCCGAAATTCGTCCAAAATTCTGCCCGCAAGCAGTGGTGCACGCACAAGGTTTTCATGTGCTTCATGTGTTTCCCCAAGAGTGGACACTGAGCTTGGAACAATTTTTCAAGTTGAAATGAGGGTAGCGATGGGCAGCTGCGGCCGCATGGCCTTCATTTAAGTTGATCGTGCTATCAATGGTTTTTATTCAAATGATTTTATACATACATGTAATTACGGAGGTCCGGACCTCGGTGACCTCATACGACCATGCTTGTAACCACTCTGTGCTGAAGGAAAGTGTGTAAGTGCGTGCCAACAGTCGTGTCATAAGCGCATTTCAGTGCAGCACCCCTAAGCGAAAATATCTTCATGCGCGCCTGCAAGCTCACGACAGACAGTTGAACTTTAACCTTTTCAGCCAATGTGGTAATGACAGTTACTTTATAGGATACTTTTCTAAATGGATTTTAGCTGTCGTTTTTTATGCGCATTTTGAAATAGACTTTCTCTTTAGAAAAGGTTGATGGAAACGGCAGCTTTCCCAAACAAAAGTTTTTAAGCTCGCTTGAGGTGTTTTTTGCCTTTGTCGAAAAAGAGTAAATGCGCTAAATGGGAGGTATAAACACTTTTGCCGAATAAGTTCTGAATTCACGTCTGATCAGCTGTCTCCGTCTTGCCGGATATTCCCATTACGCGCGGAGACGTGGTTGGTGTCAGCGTGCCCGCTTGAAACGCATTCCTGAAGATCTCCCTCAATTTTTCTCACATCCATGGTCCTCAGGTCTATGCAGCTGGTTTTGTTTCTGGTATGGAACGCATATGTCTTGTTTATTACAGCCATGTGTAACGTCAACTACTGACGTAACTACGCTTGTCATAGCCTGGTTTATTCGCTCCAAACCGGCTGATATAAACGCACCTAATTTGCAGTTATGTCTTCTATTTTTGCGACATTTCAAAAGTCAGCTTGAAATTCGCATGACATCGGATGGAAACCCAGGTCAAAAAGAAGGAACTGAAAATATACTAGAAATTCACATAGTATGCTTATAGTACATTCATACTCCTAACATGCTTACTACAAGTATATTAAAGATATATTCTCCTGAGCTTTAACATACTTCTCAAAAGTATACTTTCAATAGATAGAATATATAGAATAAATATATACTTAATTAAACTTTTAATAAATATGCTTAAATAAAAGTATATTTTTCATTTTAGTCTATTTATTAAAAAACATGCAACTTTGACAGCAACGTATGGCAGTCCAAGCACTTACTCAACTGTAGTGAAGGTACTCCGTCACAAGTATACAGTACAGATGGTGAAACCAAACTGAAACAGAAAAATGGCACAATCCTTATCTTTGGAGTGGAGGGTCGGTTATCTTTGAGTAGGACTCGTTGCATTTTCTGTGACTGACAGACACTATGGGATTTGGAAACTGCTTTATCACACAGCATCTGTGGAAGGGAAAAGGAAATATTTTGTCTATATCAAAGCAATATTACCTCTAATTAATTAATAACCATTGTCTGATTTTTTATATTGTTTAAAGTTGCTGAAACACAATGTGACATCATGTCTAACTGTTCTTATAATGCAAACCGTTCAGGTTCAGGTGAAATGGTTTTCCACAGGGGACCCCTCCCAGTTAATGCTCAGTTCTTCCATTACAACATGATCAAAAACATTACATAAACACTACTGTACATTCAGCCAAGGAGCTGTAGATGATAAAATGTTATTAAACAGGTACAACAAATAACACAAACATTCAGATTTGCTTAACAACTGTTCTGTCTACATGCCATTTCACATTAACACAGCAGTCAATTTGTGAAGTACAAAAGTAGCCAATAACTTAATGTATAACAATATTTTAAATATTTTTTCACAAGAATATTTGTTTATTTAGTCTGACCCCGTTGACATGTAGTGAGAGTAAAAACAGTGATGGTGTGCAGGAGCCATACATCCCAGGTCAAAAAGAAGTGCTCTTAAAGGCTTTGAAAATATACTAGAAATTCACATAGTATGCTTATAGTACATTCATACTCCTAACATGCTTACTACAAGTAGATTAAAGATATATTCTCCTGAGCTTTAACATACTTCTCAAAAGTATACTTTAAATAAATTGGTAATAAATATATACTTAATTAAACTTTTCATAAATATGCTTAAATAAAAGTATATTTTTACAACATTTTAGTCTATTTATTAAAAATATATTTATTTAACTCTTAGTAAATACTATTTAGGTGTACTTTGTGGAAGTACATTGTTAAACAATTACACTTTTAGTGGGTTAAAAATATCCATCCATCCATCGTCAACTGCTTATCCTGCTTACAGGGTCGCGGGGGGCTGGAGCCAATCCCAGCTGACATCGGGCGAAAGGCGCCCTGGACAGGTCGCCAGTCCATCGCAGGGAGGGTTAAAAATATATTTATGCCAAACATGCTTCGTTGTGTAGGCTACTGCAAAATATTGTAATTATTTATGTAATTGCCACGTTTCAGCCTGATTTCCAGAAGTATGATTTTTAAAACATATTTTTTTAACATTAAAATGTATTTTTCAAAAGCATATTATTTTTTTTTTCATTTCTTTTCTTTCTTTTAATTTTTTTTAATCAATTAAATAGCTAGTTGAGATCAGAGACCTCTTTCATAAGGGTAACCTGGCCAAGAAGGAAGCAGCACATGTTGTCAACTTAACAAACAACAACATATAGAAATAAGCATACTTTAAATCATATTGTAAATATACTTGTTTCTGTGTGTAAACGGTAAACAGGTGTACACAGGGGCAAAGTGTGTCCTCCCGCCCAGCCTACTAGCGCAGTGCATTTAGTTGGACCAATCAGAATCAAGGTTTTCAAATCGACGACCCAATCACACTGCGTGAAAGTCCGCTTCACGAAAGTTAACATGTGTACGGTCGTTGAGAGGGAAGCTGTTTTTGGCCAGAAATCATTTTGTTTATCAGGTTTCCTTTGTTTTACTTTACCAACTCGGACTTGGAAGGTGGACACCACAGACTTAATAAGAAAACAACACAGAAGAGAAGAATATCCGGTCAGCTCCCTACAGAAGTTAACGTTAAATGTGAAAAGAGCTAAAGAGGCGTGCCTGGCAAGTACAAGCAGGAGAGGACAGACGCAGAGACTGCCAGCAAAAATCGTCTTTCTTGGTAAGTTTATTATTGTTAGCAAGACAACACAATTGTGTAAGTTAACAAGAGCTGAGCTCACTCTGGGTTTGAAAATATTTTCCTTAGTGGATAGCTCTGGTGTGCATTAGCTAATGCTAGCACGTGGATTAATATATTTGTTAGCTAACGTTAGTTAGCATTTTAATAGCTTCATAATGGAGACAGCAACCATAGGCTGCCTTAAACAGTGTTGGGAGTAACGTGTTACAAAGGTAACGCAATCAACGTTACAGTAATGTATTGCTTTTTGCTGAAAGGCAGTTTTTAATGTTGCTAAAATTTCGGTAATATACAGTCTCAGTAATCCTGTTGCTGGAATTTGATGCATGAGATTTTAACAAGGCAGGCCTGTGCATGTGTGTATGAGCCCTCAATTCTGCTTTTGCACTGTTAAAATGACCAGTGAGGTCTTTATCAGAGTAAGAAATGCAACAAATATGTTGCTGTCTGTGTGCTAAAGAATAGATTCACATTTTTATAGTCTACCTTAATACTCACATATCCATGTTTACAGGAAGTTATTGGTCACTGTAATCATTATTATTCCTGCCCATATAGTCTGTAATGACATCACCACAGTTGTCATTTTTGTATAAATTCATTCTAAAGTTTAGCTGAAGCTATTATGAATCATCAGCTAAGTATCTGCGTTAGACTATTCAAAAGTGGATATCTTCTAAAGGTACACTGTTTTTTAGAGATGTCTCATCACTGCAACCATGGGTGGGTAATCATTACAGTGACCAATAACTATAACAGCAATGTTGAAGTGTACACGGGTATGTGAGAATTGTTTTAAGATGCACTTGAAATAATGTTTTTGTGTACTGCAATGCCTGACCACACGATATGTAAAACACTGCTCAACTTTATGTCCAATTGTATGGTCATAGATCCTGGATTCAACTTTTAAAAGTTGAACCTACCCTTTGCCAACTTTAACCAACTTAATGCTAAACCCAGAGTTGGAATTTCCTGCCTTAGCTCAAGAAAATGAAATAAAGAATAATAATAAAGATTTGCTATAAGAATAGAATTACAGTGTTTATGATACACAAATGAAGAACTAAACTAGGTGCAAGTACTGGCCTAACTGAATATATATATATTTCATTTGCAACTGCATTTCTTTTCTTTTAGAGCTTCCTGGGATTGTTGCCTCACTCAGATGGCTTAAGGTGCTTTCAGACCAAAAGCGAAGCGAGCATTCAGGCGGTGAGTTGGGGAAGAGGAGCAGGGAACAGCGCTGCAACATTTGGACAAATAAACACCCATAGTCGGTCGGATTCAGCTCTGACAACTACGCCGATTACTCGCGGGAGGAGCTCGGAGTTAACTGCTTTTATTAAATTAGCTTTTTACTTTAATTTTTGGGATTTCGACATTCATTTACCTTCACTGGAGCTTCTCAGCAGCTAGCTTCCGTGCACAGTCCGGTTCCAGTGTTGTTGTTTGCGTCGTTAACTCTGTCGGACTACAACTTCATATTTATATAAAAACCAGACAAAACTGGACATTGCTGGAAGAAAAGAAAGCGAGGAGGTTGAACTAGCTGGTGAGTTCAGAAAACATGTGTCTGTAACTTTATTCCAGCTATCGTTGTACTTTACTGTGACCAAGTTAGCATAGCATAGCCCTGATCGAACCAAACTCCATTCAGAAAAGAAACATTTTATAAGTTGTTGTCCTGCTGTCTTGCTGACAGACCTGAGAAAGCATGAATTAATATGTTTAACAAATCTGCATCATGTTGTAGTTATTTCGGCATCAGTTTGACCCGTTTATTGCTATTTAATCACAGCAAAATGTTTACTTTGGGTTCATAAAGTTGTAGTAAAGGCGAGTTGTGTTTATTCACGTTATCGCATAAAAATCGCCTTCTCGCGTTGTGTGTGAACACTTGCAGTGAATGTACTCACGTGAGGAAAGCGTTGCGAGGCGAAAATTCGCGGTTGGTCTGAATGCACCATTAGAGGCCACGAAAACCTCAAAGGACCAGCTGGACCCTCACAAGCTCAATGTGCTCATAGGTATGTCTGGCTCCTTCACACCATCACTGTTTTTCCTCGTCAACAGAGTCAGACTAAATAAACAAATATTCTTGTGAAAAAATTATTTTATTTAAAATATTGTTATACATTAAGTTATTGGCTACTTTTGTACTTCACAAATTGACTGCTGTGTTAATGTGAAATAACAGAACAGTTGTTAAGCAAATCTGAATGTTTGTGTTATTTGTTGTACCTGTTTAATAACATTTTATCATCTACAGCTCCTTGGCTGAATGTACAGTA
>NW_025743870.1:0-2066 GCF_021292245.1 Micropterus dolomieu
AGTTAAGAGAAAATGTACAACCAGTAGTGCATGCTGCACAAAGAGTTCCAGCACCGCTGAGAGACCGTTTAAAAAAGGAAGTGGACAGGATGACGACGCTGGGTGTGATAAAGAAGGTTGAAGAACTCACCGACTGGGTAAACTCCATGGTATGTGCAAAGAAAAAGAAGGGCGACCTGAGGATATGCATGGACCCAAAAGATCTGAACGAGAATATTAAGCGGGAACATTACCAGATACCAAAGCGTGAAGAAGTCTCGAGTGAGATGATGGGTGCCAGATATTTTTCAAAGCTTGATGCATCACAAGGCTTCTGGCAGCTGAAGTTGGATGAAAGCAGCACCAAATACTGCACCTTCAATACACCTTTCGGCAGTTACCGCTTCCTCAGATTGCCCTTTGGCATCATCTCAGCATCAGAGATATTTCACAGAGCTATGGAGCACATCATCGAGGGATTAGACGCAGTCCGGGTGTATGCTGATGACATCATTGTGTGAGGCTGACAAAAGTGCTGGAGCGAATACGCAAGTATGGACTAAAGCTAAACAAGAGTAAATGCCAGTTTGCAGTTCAAGAAATTGTTTTTCCTGCACACGGCATTCAACCTGACCAAGAAAAAGTTGATGCTATAAAAGACATGCCAAGGCCTACAGACAAGGCTGGAGTGCTACGCATCATGGGGATCGTCAACTTCATAAGGAAATTCAGTCCCAATCTATCAGCAAAAACATCCTGCATCCATGAACTCCTACACAAAGAGATTGAGTTCAAGTGGACAAGCAGACATGAGCATTGTTGGACCGTGACTTTAAATGACCCTTTTTAAACTACGTGTAGTCCTTGGTCCTGCGTGTTCTTTCATGAAGCAATAGGAGAAGATGTTTTTGGTCCAAGTTAATCAGTTTAATTACAAATAAATGAATAAAGGTTACAGAGCTCTGGGTCGATCTTACTTTCTCTGACAAACAACAAGCTGTATCAGTTCATGAAGTCTGATTGGTTATCTCTCCCTGACCCAGTGTTTTAGTAGAGTAATACACAAATCATGCTATCATAATCTCTCAAAAGCTCAGAGAAACCCTGACAACTGCACCTGTATCGGCATTCTACGACCCGGCGAAGAGGATCAAAGTGTCGACAGACGCCTCAAAGAACGGGATTGGTGCAGTACTTTTACGAGCTGAAGGTGAGCACTGGAAACCAGTAGCCTATGCATCCAGATCCATGACAGAGACTGAGTGTAGATACGCTCAAATAGAAAAAGAATGCCTGGGACTTGTGTTTGGCCTGGAGCGGTTCCACAGCTACATTTATGACCTACCATCTTTCACGGTGGAAACAGACCATCGCCCGCTAGTCGCCATGGTCAAAAAGAATCTGAGCGAGATGTCGCCAAGGATTCAGCGTTTGATGATGAAAAAGCAGAGATATGACTTTGAGCTGATCTCCACCTGATAATTGCAGATTTGCAGAGGACGTTCAAGATCACGTGAACATGGTGTCTTCTGCACTTCCTGTGTCAGATGAAAAGTCCAGACAAATAGCTCATGAAACTTCAAAAGATACGGAGCTGCAGTGAGTCATTGAGAACATGAAAAATGGATGGCCTGTGGGATCCTGTCCACAGTTCTACCACATCATTGTTATTCCAGAAAAGATGAGACAGGACATACTACACGGGATCCATGAAGGTCATCTCGGTGTGGAGAAATGCAAAAGACGGGCGAGAGATTTTATTTCATTTAACAAACTGACTGTATTTGGGGAGTTCATGGCTGAGGTTTCCTTCCTTAAAGTCACCAAGAACAATAAAAAGGGAGTCCAGGTTAGTCGCTCTACTCGCAGTATCTGGTCGGCCAGCGTGCGCTGTGCGTCGTGCACGTTGGCCTGCGGTGGAATATAAACACCGAGCAGAAAGTAGGAAGCAAACTCGCAGGGAGAGTAAAACGGTTTACAGTGTGTCAGTAAATATTCCAGATAAAGTTTTCAGTGAGTTGATCAAAAATCAAGCCGTTAACTTTGAAGATGCTGAAGTGTTGGTGTAGAGAAACTGTTGTCCTGAT
>NW_025743871.1:0-1847 GCF_021292245.1 Micropterus dolomieu
CAATAGGAGAAGATGTTTTTGGTCCAAGTTAATCAGTTTAATTACAAATAAATGAATAAAGGTTACAGAGCTCTGGGTCGATCTTACTTTCTCTGACAAACAACAAGCTGTATCAGTTCATGAAGTCTGACTGGTTATCTCTCCCTGACCCAGTGTTTTAGTATACATCGTCACGTCATAAAACAATAAAACAAAAGTGTAGGTCAGTCCATGATTGGCCCAAGTCCTCTGACCCCAATGTTTGTCCTCTGACTCCATCAATCACCATGCTGTTGCTGGGCAGATTACAAGCGTAATTCCTGAAATAAGATATCTTGGAGAAGAGATGTTTTGTACCACATTCCAAATTACCCCTCACCCATTGTTCCTAAGTAAGTGTCCTTATCTGATCATGCAGAGTAATCAACGGGGCAGGGTGGCGATGGCGCAGTGGATAAGACCATGGCTTTGGTGTGAGAGACCCAGGTTCAAATAAACCAACCTATAAAACTACATCAGAGATCAATATAAGAAAACACAATACTAGTGGTTCCCCTGAGTAATACACAAATCATGCTATCATAATCTCTCAGCATGAACGGCAAAAGCTCAGAGAAACCCTGACAACTGCACCTGTATCGGCATTCTACGACCCGGCGAAGAGGATCAAAGTGTCGACAGACGCCTCAAAGAACGGGATTGGTGCAGTACTTTTACGAGCTGAAGGTGAGCACTGGAAACCAGTAGCCTATGCATCCAGATCCATGACAGAGACTGAGTGTAGATACGCTCAAATAGAAAAAGAATGCCTGGGACTTGTGTTTGGCCTGGAGCGGTTCCACAGCTACATTTATGACCTACCATCTTTCACGGTGGAAACAGACCATCGCCCGCTAGTCGCCATTGTCAAAAAGAATCTGAGCGAGATGTCGCCAAGGATTCAGCGTTTGATGATGAAAAAGCAGAGATATGACTTTGAGCTGATCTCCACCTGATAATTGCAGATTTGCAGAGGACGTTCAAGATCACGTGAACATGGTGTCTTCTGCACTTCCTGTGTCAGATGAAAAGTCCAGACAAATAGCTCATGAAACTTCAAAAGATACGGAGCTGCAGTGAGTCATTGAGAACATGAAAAATGGATGGCCTGTGGGATCCTGTCCACAGTTCTACCACATCATTGTTATTCCAGAAAAGATGAGACAGGACATACTACACGGGATCCATGAAGGTCATCTCGGTGTGGAGAAATGCAAAAGACGGGCGAGAGACACAGTTTTCTGGCCTGGAATAAACAAGGACATTGAGAAACTAATAAGCAGATGTGACACGTCAGAAACACAGGAACAAGCAAACCAAAGAGCCTGTGGTGGTAACTGCAGGACCAACAGCGCCATGGCACACGGTTGGAATGGGAAATAAATAAATAGGGAAGTAGTGCAATGAATGTCTCAAATGTAGTGGAGTGAAACTTTTCTGTAAAAATCTACTCAATTAATAGAGTAAATGTAACTCTTTACTACCCACCTCTGTTTTCTTCTCTCCCCACCACATGTTAGAAACACAACGCAGAGTCCAAGGGGGACGCCTTGCTAATCCTGGACTTGAGTGATCCAGAATGTTCTGGTCTCATTTAACAAACTGACTGTATTTGGGGAGTTCATGGCTGAGGTTTCCTTCCTTAAAGTCACCAAGAACAATAAAAAGGGAGTCCAGGTTAGTCGCTCTACTCGCAGTATCTGGTCGGCCAGCGTGCGCTGTGCGTCGTGCACGTCGGCCTGCGGTGGAATATAAACACCGAGCAGAAAGTAGGAAGCAAACTCGCAGGGAGAGTAAAACGGTTTACAGTGTGTCAGTAAATATTCCAG
>NW_025743872.1:0-2864 GCF_021292245.1 Micropterus dolomieu
CTGGATTGGATCATCTGGACCTTTGACAACATAACAAAATCGATCGGTGGATTAAGTTACTGTGAGGCTTCATAGGTGAGTCACGTCAATTTTGATTGCACTGGTTGGTCTGACAGAGGCGCTGATTGGACCCGCTGTGGTGATCCTATCTTGTGTTTTGCATTGGTCGAATCACGAGGATTTTAGCTTTCAAATAGTGTGTCAGGAGTGTGAAGTAAACATAGCAGCTGTGTGTATAACGAAAGTTGCTGCCAGGACCTGACGCCCTGTGGACGGGCCGTTTGAATCTTAAGAGGTTAATTAATATGTGACATCATCCTTCTCATATCATCTCCTTCATAGTGTCCTCTACCATCACTGGTACATATATCACAACATTTTACGGTACCAAATTGGAGAAATTACATTCTAAAAACCTGTCCAAGACCAAAAATTTAACTTTTACCTTTCACTAAAAAAGTTCAGTAGTCAAAGTTCACAGAAATTATAACTTTTAATTAATTTTTTGCTGTTGGAGGGATTTTTAAAGTACAATATCTCATAGCTGGTGCAGTAAAACATTATGATATTTGTACCAGTGATAGTAGAGGATACTAGTAAGGAGAAGCCACGACAATGTTGAACTAACTGCTGAGGTCCACGGTTTTGCATTCGTCGGCTCACGTTACCGCAGTGCTCTGAGCTAGCAGGCTGCTCAGAGTTCCTGTGGCCACGTGGGAAAAAGGACGCAGGAGGCTCATCTCTCTTGTTCCTCGAGGACTCTGTCGACACTTCGCTCCAGCGACTGACACGTCACAAAACCTGACAGAACTGCACCAGGCGCTCTTTTATTTTACTTCTCTGCTCATTCACTGAGTGAAACGACCATCTGGTTTGATTGATTTCACTAGACACATTTTTGCTGTTGGAAAATAATGTTTTATATGATGAAAGTTGACCATGGCGTGTTTAAATTGGCGTGCTAAAGTAAGATAAACACATTGAAAGAGTAGCTTCTTATTGTATATTATATATATAATATAGATGTCTATTTTAACAGAGTAGAAAAATGATCTGCATTAGAAACAAAGAGCAAAGATGAAAAAATCCTCCAGTAAGGCAACAGGATTCAAACTTTCTGTAGGCCTGTATCAGTTTGGGCACTTTGGATTGATTGTTTTTGCTTCTGCGTTTCCTCCGAGCTCTGACTGGATTCATGTTTGTCATCATGAAGCTCTGGTCGCTCTGAGTAACTGGAGATACGTCCACCTGAAACCAGTACACAGGTCTTTATGTTCCAGATTATTCTCATACAAACGCATCTCCTGCTTTCCTACATGGCACGATTACTTTTATTAAAACAGAGAATTAACTCTGGAAAGGCAGCTGTGACGATATGATGTGATATGAGGGCAGCCCTGCTGGCAGTAACACCGTGTCCCTAAATCACGACTGACCGCCGCGTTGATGCGCGTGTGATGACGGAGATCACACCTTCAGGTTAGAAGCAGGCGGGAGGCTGACGGTCTACAGCTCTCTGTGACAGGTTCAACTTTTATATTGTCGTTTGACAAAAGTCTGGATGTCATATTTGGCGCTGCAGGAGAGAGAGAGACGCGCCTGTGGTCTGGATTCTCCTGCTATTAAAAAAGATGGCTGTATCCGCTGGTTAAGTTGATAATTAACAGCAGGCTGAAACAGCCCTCGGTCCGACAGCCAGTCCGCTAGTTTCAGCTCCGCAGCGTCTTCTTGTTGACCGTGTTGTCGGTCAGCAGCGCGCAGGACAAAGGCTTCATTGGACAAACACTATGTGCAGGTAGTACTCGTGGGAGTTGTAGTGTCGTAGTGTCACATTGCAATTCGTTTGTTATTTCAGATGCTTTTTGAAAAGACTACAAATTTTCAACACGCCACAGTGGCTCGTGGGAGCGACTGTGTTACCCGCCACGGCTGAAATCCAGCCGCATTTGGCGTGTTGGCGGGTGTTAAAGTCAAGCCCTGGGCTGAGTTTCAAAGTGTCAGTCAATACAATCAGTGACTGATCTTTATTGTTGTCTCTCCTTTAGTCCCAGGAACAGGTCTCCAGCTCTCTGCGTAACACGACCCAGAGCCTGCACTGATATCAACCCTGTTCACATGTGGAAAGTGGGTTTTGTGTTGTTCCACCACAGCTGCTGTGTTTTCTGTGTGAAGGATTTGATTTTGGTCTAAATGGTGACAGGTAGGAAATCCAGCCAGTCGTTCTGAAAGACGTTGTCTGGCTACAGTAACACGCTTCACTCACATTGTGTTTGTAATCTGTGTTCAAGCTGCTCTCACACCAGCTGGGACCGCACACATCGTACAGCCTGCACCATTCTCAGCTGATAAGAGTTTCTGCCCCCCTGCTGCCAACTTACAGATAGCGGAATATAAAGGTGATGATGGTACGAAGCTGTATCACAGGTTAATCTGGGCGCTCTGCACAGCTGACAGCGTCTCCACTCTGCGCTCCATCTGAGCGTCAAACACCTCAGCCTGTTTCCCTTATGTAAGGAAGAACACATGTGAACAGACCGTGGCACAAATCAGACAGACGACATCAACATTTGGACGGTTTACTGACGTTTTGAACTCCATGATGGCGCTCAAAGTCCTCGCTGTGAACTAATCTGCAGGTGGGAGAGGTCCCTGTGAATCATCGAGCAGCTAACGATGTAGCCTGCAAACTACATCCAGAAGCATTTATCTCCATGACGATACATTACGGAGATAACCAAAGTTATCTGAACGTGTTTCCTGGTTTGCAGTCAGCGGATCCTGAAGCCTGCGACACATCTGGGACTGTCACCAGTTAATTCAGCCGCCAGTTAAACTGCCACACCGGCTGTATGTGTGTGAGTGTT
>NW_025743873.1:0-3730 GCF_021292245.1 Micropterus dolomieu
ATGTTCAGGTCAGTGTTCATGAACACAGCTAGCAGCTAACAAGAAGCTAACGTGGCGTTAGCTCGGCCTGGTTCCGACACGTAGCTTCATATTGACTGTAAACAAGATGTAATGTAGCAGGATTCAACAGTGGAGCCATCAGAACCCCGTATCTCTACAGAACCCACACTTAATGTGACGGTCGGACCCGGAGAGGAGGAGGAGGAGGAGGAGGAGGAGGAGGTAGCCTGCTGCCTGGGTGTTAGCATGCTAGCTAGCGGGACAAAGCTAAAGCTAACTTCCGGTTCCGTGTGACAGTTTAACTGGCGGCTAGATGCTCAAAGTCCTCGCTGTGAACTAATCTGCAGGTGGGAGAGGTCCCTGTGAATCATCGAGCAGCTAACGATGTAGCCTGCAAACTACATCCAGAAGCATTTATCTCCATGACGATACATTACGGAGATAAACAAAGTTATCTGAACGTGTTTCCTGGTTTGCAGTCAGCGGATCCGGAAACCACGACTGCGACGTGTCACCAGTTAATTCAGCCGCCAGTGAGGGAAAGTTAATTACGCAGGGCTCTCAAGTCTCGCGCATTTCAGCCAGTTCACGCGCTCACACCATGTATTTCTCACACTGAGAAGTAAGTTAAGAGATAACGTCCTCCAAGTTGTTCATTAATGGACGATCATTTCTGTGCCGAGTTCGCAGCCTCATCTCTGTAGCTGCTAAATGCCAGAGCCGTTCAGCAAATCCGACAAATGACTTGTCTGTGATCAGAGATAGTGAGAGCAGCTGATGTTGGGGAGGACAGACAAATGTGTTGTAAATTATTACTGATGCAGTCAGAAACTCTCCAACCTCTTTGCAACCTGCAGCTTTGGCTTTTTTATCCAGCGCCCCGCAAAGTAACTTTAAAAAAATAAAAGGACCAATATTTCAGTGTAAAAATGCTCAGCAGGTATTGCATTGAAAAAGTAAAAGTATGTAAGTAGTATAAGCTGGAAAATGTAGAAATAGCCAATTAAGATAAAAGTAGCCTACTCAAAGCATAAAGAAGAATGTCCCATATGTTTATATTATTCATCATGCATTCATGTAGTTGGTCGAGGTTGAATTATTTTGTATCAGACTGCAGTTAATTATTATTTTTATTTTAATCTGTTGATTATTTTCTCCATTAATTGATTTGTAAAATTCTGAAAATAGTCAGAAATGTTGTCAGTTACCCAGTGCCCAAGTGAAACCTTCACAATGCTTGTTTTTGACAGTCGAAACATCAAAATGATTAAAATCCAATAAAATAATCAAGTAAAAGCAGCAAATCTTCACATTTGTGAAGCTGGAACCATGAAATGTTTTTACATGAAAAATGACTGCCAAAACTGTTGCCAATTAAATTTCTGTCAATTAGCCTAACTGATGTAGTTCTACTAGCTGAACTTCTATAAACTGTTAAGTAATTTAATTTACATCAAAACATCCTGTTTTCTAATCTCTAAATACATTTCGTGTGTAAAAAAAAATATTTTTAAAGTAACTAGTAACTGAAGCTGTCAGATAAAGTACATTATTTCCCTTTGAGATGTGGTGAAGTAGAAAGTGGCATGAAAAGAAAATACTACTTTGTTACTGTCCACCACTGGGTTTAGCTTTGGCTACCTGAAACTAAGGAAAGGACTAGAGATGTATTTCTATATTTTGACTCTGGATTGAAAGCTATCATCCATCATGATGGTGTGAACAGCTGACCTTGAGCCACAGTGCTCTAAGTCGGAGCCCCCTACCCCATCATCAAGGCATTTAAATGTGCAACAAACATTACAACACCCTTCATAAGCACACAGCTTGGCATACATGCATAGGTTCTGCCATCCTACTGTAGGCCTATGTGCACAGCACTGCTGTTCATTGGGCTTGTTTCTTTTTAGAGTTAATACATTTCTATTTTTGAAATATGTATATATAAAAATAGTCTTATCATATTTACCTATTTTAGTAATTTCTATTTGTTCTGGTTAATTATGATTTATAGGTAAAATCTAACTGCTAGTAAAAACTTGAGAGAAGTGGCTGGGCCGAGGGGCCGCTGCTGCAAATATTTGAGTGGCTCCTCCTCTAACGCGCGTTATCTCACTCCAAACTTTTGATAAAACTTGAGAGCCCTGAATTACATTGTTGTGAAACCTGTTAGGCTTTTTAGATGAAGCCTTCCCTGTCTGACAAATGTAGAAGTGGGTTTTGACATTTTTTCTGTTTGTGAAAGTACAAAATAAGGCGATCGCTGCTTTTTTCACGATTAGACCACATTGGACCAGGTCTGGATTAAACCTGGACTGGATTATCCCAGAGAGGCACAACACTTTATGTGAAACCTTTATTCTGTTAGGAACCAGACCAGTTGGAAACTGAAACAATCACCCTGGTTCTGTTCAGGAACCGGAGCTTTAGGTGTGAACCCTTAAACATCATGCAGAAAAGATGCATGATTAATAGAGCACGAGGGTGTTCAGGGTTTTTCCTGGCTCAGAATGGGACTTTGCAAAACATTAAGAATGATCGGTTCTCATACAGCAAAGGCAATGAGTTACCTTATGACTGAAATCTCTTATTTCTGACCATTTGATAAATAAATAAATATTCACAGCCTGGAGGAGTAATAAATTAGTGTATTAATAAATATAACATTAAATAAAAACCTTAATGTTAATATTTCAGGCTACACTTTATTTGAATAGTCTGCCTACAGACAGTTTACTAGTTTAGATTTCACTGTTTAACAAATAAAACCGTTTTCTGAATTTACACCACCGCGGGAAAAGTTTGATTACTTAACCCTCACAGCCCAAAAAAGTCTGTGTGCGCATCAATCTCACAGTCAAAGCTTCGCAGCGAAACAAGGATCATGCCATTTTGGTGATATAGGTGTCCTCAACGTCTGGATTTACATAGAACTACCAGTTTTCTCCCAATAACTTAATATACAACTTATTACAATGTACATTTCAATGTTTAATGCTGTAATTGTAAAAAATAACATTTTCAATAAATGTTTTTAAAGTGCGTAAATAAATCCAAAATTGTAACCATAACCCTGGGTTGTATATGCGCATGTGTAGGAGTCGCATGTATGTGTACGGTCCATAGACTGTATAAAAAAGGTTGATCCCACAAAACCTGTGATGCTGTGACACCAGGACTCTGTCAGAAACAGGCGGGCAGAAGAGGCTGATTGTAGAAAGGGAGCAGTCTGATGAGAAGGTTTAAGTTGAATGATTAATAATCATTTTGTAAGTTTATTAATAAACAATTTACTGTTTTAAGTACATTAAATAGCAATTATATAATTTTGCTTCAAATTTCACTTCTTTAAAGAGGTGGTATTCTGCTTTTTGGCTTTTTCCCTCTCCTTTATTGAGTTATATTCCTTTTTTGTCCATGTAATAGGTTTGCAAAGTGAAAAAGCCCAAAGGGAGTTCCCATCTCCCACAGAAAACTCTGCTCTGAACTGCCTGAAAAAAGCTCGTTTGTAGTCCAGCCGTTTCCTTTTCATTCATGTGACGTCACAGCAAAATGTGCCTCATATAACGCTCGCCAAGCGGCTAGTCCAACATGCCCCTGGTGGAAAAACAGCGAGCTGCAGCACACAGCTCTCCTCTCCCTTCCAAACACTAGCTACCCTCCAGGCAGTCAGTGGACACAAAGTTGTTCCTGTGATGTAGAGACAGAGCTCAGTTAAAACTTTATGGAT